>NC_056746.1:756123124-756423124 GCF_019279795.1 Protopterus annectens
ACTTATCACAGTATCAGGCAAAATCAAAAATTTCAATGAGTCAGGTCAGCCAAACCACTACTACCATAAAAGCACTTACCCCACCATATTCAACATCTGATATGGCTGTTTGACAAATTAGCAGTTTATTGTAAACCTTATTTACACTACAGAAAGGAGAGCCACTATGGATGGATGGACTCATTATGGATGATGGTACTACAACTAGTGTTCAACTCTCAACCAGAATGGAATGAGTGTGAAAAAGGCCTCTCACCTCAAGGGGAACAAATTAATGAAACAGAGAAGCTTGAGGGGAGGTTAGGTGGTCAAGTATGGGATGGAGCTGAAAGGAAATAAAAGAATAAAAGGATCATTGCTTTAATACAATCACAGATTAATTGGATTTAGCCAAACATCAACAAGAGTTGGACATTCTATAGACTAAATGAAAGCAATCTCTACCACTGAGAAAGTAAGCCAGATGTTCATTTGTAAAGGAGAGTGCAAAAGCGCCATTTACAGTTTTTTTGTGGTACAGAGAGTCAATATCATGTGCATCTGTATCCCAAGAAACATATAATACATGAGTTAAAGACACGTACATACACACACACACACACACACACACACACACACACACACACACACACACACACACACACACACACGCTTATCTATATACTAATACTCTCGAAAAGAGGTGCTGTGAGGATCCCTAAAACATATTGAATAAAACATCTTGGGACCAAGAGGAATCCAAAAATCATAATGAATAAAATGCCTTATATATGTACAATAATAACTAGGTAGCCTACTTCCAAAAAGATAACAAAGTGGGTATTATCTATCCATGTATATAAGACTATGTAGAGAGAAGGGGAACACAATCATGAGTCAGATTGGTTCAGAAGTAATTTCACCATCAAAGAATAGCATATCATGAAATGCGTAACCATATCAACAATACAGAAAATACAAGGTGAAAAACAGGTAGCTAACAAACGATCTACTTTTTAAAGGTTTAAGTATACTGCATTGGGGAAGAACAACTGCTAAACAACAGTCACTGCACCACATGAATGCCAGATCCACATGGTTCATTCTACAACTCCCCAATCCTGGTAGCAGCACTGACTGCTTTCCAACTAACACAGATGTCTCGCTTGAGTTCACACTATACTGTTAGCTACATCCTTTGCTTACTGGAGATCGTAGTGTTACTGCTTACTGGAGATCATAGTGTTACTGAAGGCGAAGGCTCAGTTTCAACCAGCTTGCTAAAGCAGCTTGCTTGCTTCCTTTCCAGCTGTTAGATGACCATGTAATTACGTACTCCTAGAACTAGTGCCATTCTGATGGCTGGCGTTACTGAATACTAGCTGTGGTAGTAACAGCAGTTCAAATGTACAACCCGCCACAGCAGTTAACCTTACTACTTAGAATGCTAGCTAATGAAGCCCTGGGAAGGAAAAAAAATAAGAGCTTACCTAAGGAAAAAAAAAAAAAAGTTCTTGCATCAAGCTGATTTACACCACAAAGTCCTTGTAGCAACTGCTTCTATAATGTCCTCTCTCAATCTATGAGTGACCAAATAAAATAGAGGGATCCAGTAGCAGGTAAAATCTCCAAATATTAGGAAGAAGAAAGGAAATACCTGCTGCTGGACCCTGTATTTATTGGGAGAAAATAATAGAAACTGAGGGTGGGGTGGAGATGTTACGCAAGTGGTGGCTTGGATTGCAAGAATATGATTGCCACCACTTGCTTTATCAAAAACTTTTTAACCAATTTTTGAATAAAAGTTGAATGTGACCTTAATATAAAAACATGCTGAATCGTAACTACATAAGGTAAATTACAAGTTCAGTTATGATTTCAGCATCTTTTACATTAAGCTCAACTGCAATTCTCCACTACAGTTTATCGCACTTGTAGAAGGTACTTGGGGGTATCAGCTTGCAGTTCATATCTTCTCATGACATGCTCTGCTGTAAGCACAGAGGCACCATGAGAAGGTACTTGGGGTTAATGAGTTAAATTCTTAACCCTTAACAAAAATAACGAGTGCAGCAGAAGTAAGATAAAACGTAAAAGTTTAATTCCAAGTGGGTGTGCACAAATGGATGAGCGCTTTCACAAATATAGTTTCTTCAGATCCTTCTAGCAACACCATAGATATGCTCCTTATATAGTAATTCCAATTAAGTAATTGAATAATTGGTCAACTAGTGCTCATCTATTAACATGAATAAAATATAAGTAGACAGAACAAATATATTTCTCAAATCACACTAATAAAAAAGGACATTTCCAAATACATATATAATATATATGTAAAATACATATAAAAGCATACATATAAAGAATGAATTAAATGAATTAAAAAATAATAGTTAAAAACTGTGTGTACAGGTAATGTGCAAATAATCCATCAAATGTTTGCTAAAATAAGTATTTAGACATATGCAATTAAGCCTCATGAAATAAACTGGGCATCAGAGTTATTATAAACTGCTTAGGTATATATATATATATATATATATATATATATAATATATGATGTATATAATATATATAATATATAATGATATAATATATAATAATATAATGTCCATAAAAATTGTGGAAAGCTGGACTCTAGTATTATTTATAAATTTTTAACCCTGTTACATACTAAACAGTTTTCACAAGCACGTCTCCCTACTCTATAACCTTGTCTAAGTATTATCCCATCCCCACTCAACAATTCTTTCAAATTACTATATCTGCCATATGAAAAGGTAATATGTTTAGGAAACAAATGTCCTACTGTTAAATCACCACATGCAATATACCAAGATTTCCTGACTATCCTTTCCAAAATGTTAGAAAAAGGAGAAAATTTGTGGTGTTTTCTTTTTTTAGAATAGGGCTGTCACCCACTGCAACTCTGTGAGCCCCTGATACAGACCACTCATTGGCAAGATTCCTCAAAAACAGATGCTTTACCTGCCACATTCCAACAGTACTGATACATCAGTGTCATGAAGTACTAAAGAAATAAACTTTCAAGACCGGAAAAACAAACTAGCGAAAACCACCGCTAATTCAAAAGCCAAGAACTCAACTCAGGCCAGTCCAAACATAAAAAACATGAAAAACAACAAATTTTATTAAGCCACTATAAAAGCTTTTCGTTAGTACCTTGCACTAACTTCTTCAGACAAGCAAAACATTCACACCATTACAAGTGAGTTTAAATACCAGCACTGAAACACTTAACAACGCCCCTAGCTCTCCCTTTAGCTCCTTAAAGGTACAGATCACAGCTAACTAAGGTGCATTTGCAATTCTCTATTAACATAATAAGAATTTCATACACCGAGACTGTAATAATAGCAGGCTTTGAAACTGAAAGAAAAAAGCCCAATATTTTGATTATTAAACTTGCATAAAATAGATAAATGTGTTAAATATATAAAATATATAAAATGACATAAAAATAATGACAGTGTTCAACCTACAGCATAAATACTAATAATGGAAGTGCAATGCTTCCTAATCAAAGATTACCTATGCATACCATTATTATATAGTATAGTATTCTCATCCTAAGGGGTGGTGAAAGCCACACACACTCTGGCTAGGCTTATAAATGCCCTAGGGCAGATAGCCTAGTATGAACCTATGAACCTATGAACCTATGAACCATACATTGTATCTTGCCTGCTTTCAAATAAAATAACTAATATAATGAATATAATAAATATGATGAAATTAATGCATACTGTCCTAAGCATCTAAATAACTAGAACAGCTACCCAAGAAAAATAATATTAATCATATCTTGCTAAATAATATAAATAATAAAATATAAAAATAAAATATGACATGTAACATATAATATAACATAAATTTAGGCTACTCAAAGCTTTTATAGTGGCTTAATAAAATTTGTTGGTTTTCATGTTTTTTACATTTGGAATGGCCTGAGTCGAGTTCTTGGCTTTTGAATTAGCGGTGGTTTTCACTAGTGTCATGAAGTACCTCAAGTCTAGTGGCATCCAGGCATTTCATTGCTTATGCAACATGGTTACATTCTAGTTCATCCATTCTGTCCACAGAGAAAATTATGTATGACATAGATTCCCCTACCACACCCATACACACAAACCACATGTCCATCTCTGTAGACCTTTAAACTCTCCTCAGGTCTGTTTATAGCCATATATCAATGTATTCTAGTCACTTTTGCAAATGATAACTGTGACCCACATTGCTCTCTCTCCTATATGACATAAGTGGAAATGTCTGTTGCGCAATGTGACTTGACTATGTAACGCCCCATCCCAGCCTTTAAACAGCACTGCAGTCATCATTTTGTTCTATGTTGTACCACACTGCCAGTGTGTATTAGTGAGGGCCCATAAAAGGTAAGATAGACATTGCCACTTTCCATTTACTGTGCACAACACTGTCTGGGGAGCTGAAATCATGGATTGCTGTCTGTCTTCATTACTGTTGTTGATGCTGGAGGATGTAATGGTGAAAGCTATCAGAGTGTCTGATGATGTGGGTCCAGAGTATTTCAGAACTGAGTGTTGAGCTGCTTGCTTCCTTTTGATCATTTTATGTAGCATGCAGTACACTACAAGCATCTTGGAAACAGTGCCAGAACCACACTGCAGTGCCCCACCCCAGACATGCATACACGGTGGAAATGAGCCATCAGTTAAATACTCAGTCACTCTACAATACTACAAGATCATGAATGGGCAGTGCTATATTATATTTTGCCATTGTGTGTGGATTCATTATGAATGTCATCAGGCAGGGCTACAGTGGATATCTTGCATCTACTTAAACACAGTAGGGTCATATAGGGGGTAAAGCTTTGGTACAGACTATCTGTGGCTATTGATATGTGGGTCATGTGCCTACTAGATGTCTCTGTGGCATATCACTTTTCCAAAAGTGCTACACAGATGACTTGTACAGCATATGTGGAAATTGTAGGCATTGGCTGGGTACTGTGCACGCAAACAGATTATCAGACCTTTAGCATAGCACTCTACCGGGCAGCTGCATAACATGATTACATTCTATGTATATAATGTTGTTCATGGTGACCTGGTTGACATAGCAGTGCACTGTATAATACACAACATGACTATAGATCCTTACCTATATATCACATTTTGAATGCTACATCATCAGAAGATAATGTATTAGAAATACATTGATTTCCAATCCTCTCAAACTGAAAAAAAAAATTAAAAAGCCAGTGCTTTGCAGGGACACAAGCAAACCTGTACCTCACATCTGTGTTTTTGTGCTTCATTCAACCAACACAAAAAGAAGTTTAAAGAAAAATACAGTTACAAGGAAATAAAACAAAAACTTACCTCAAGTATAAAACAACAGTTAAGTCAAATAGTAACTTATATGTATTAGGGACTGATAGCTTCTCTCTCTCTCTCTCTCTCTCTTTGTGGCCTTACACTATAACACATTCCAACAGCTTTTCAGTATGTCTGCAGTACTCACCCACAGTGGAGACTTCTTGTTCACATAAGAACTCTTATATACAGAGGGGGCATTTCTTCAGCTTTAATAGTTTCCAGCCATAGGCACTTCTCTGTTTCTTCTCAGCTTTGCCTTCTTTTTTTACACTTAACTTTATGCAAACTTCAGATAATCATCTATAGATTCAGAGGTCAGGAAACTGATTTCTCCTATAGGCAGTGACCATTAAATATCAACAAATGCAACTACTACTCATTGTTTTATAGAGAAGTGCCTCCTTTTGGTTTGCTTGCCTACTCTGTATTCCATTTCAGGATACACCATCTTCTAAAGATAACCCCAGCTGTCATAATCCCACACTGAACAGTGTATTCCAAGTCCAACTGTCAGAGTGTTACATGACCCTTCCCCTAGAGTAGAACCACTAGCTTTAGAATTCTTTGAAAGTAGGTAAACCTGAGACAGCCATCCGCATTAAAGTGACTATAGCCTGTACAATGTTGGATTCAGAAATTATATGGCAAGACAGTCAACACACATCTGGGAAATTTTGGATTATAGTCTTTCTTTCAGCAGAGCCATGACAGAGCGGCAGCATGGTCAATAATTCTTCCAATAACCATGTTCAACAAACAGCACTTTAAGTTTGCAAAGCCCCGAATAATATCTTCCAGTATTTCTAGTTTGTTCATCCCCATTTATATCCTGAAAAAAGACTGCATCTATGCCTACCTCAGAGGCAACTCTATGTACTACATATTATTTGAAAATGCCTGTAGCAAATAGTATTGCATTTGAGCATATCTTTTAGTTGCCTAAAAATGTAAACTATCTGCTAAACCTTCAAGGGAGTTTTACCTTGAACCAGGTCAGTTAGAGTGCAAGCAATGGAATGACATTTGGAAATAACTAGCCAGGTGAAAAAAAGCCTTAAACTATGTCTTAATCAATAAACCAGTTTTTACCTTTTTGGTTTTCTCAACCTCTGGTTTTGCTATCCTTCTATCTATTGCCTAGCCCAAATAGCATGCTTCTGTCATGTCTGAATTGCATTTAACTGTCAGATCTGTTACACCAACTTGGCACCGGGAGTCAAAGATGGCTTAAACTTTACAGAAATGGATTTCACAATCTTCATCCAATATTATCATGTAGTCTGCATACGTTGCTGCATATCTAGTATGAGGGTCAATTCATTTTGTCCATTAGCCTCTAAAATGTTGCAGATGATCTCAGGAGACTAAAAGACATAATTGCATAATGGAAGAGTCGATCTGATGTAAAATTATGTGTTCTTAGTTACTCTGGCTACTGAAATTTGTCATTAGGCTTTGTTTAGGTTAAAAGTGAACTTGTCAACCAGTCATCTAAATGAGACAGAAATATTAATCACATTTAAATAAGTTACCTAATTTTCTAAAGTCACTGAAAAACTTTGCAAATCCATCAAGCTTGGGGATCAATATTATGGAGTTATTGCAAGCATTTTGGGACTCTTCACTGATCCATAAGTTAAAAATGTTTCGATACTTCTTTCTAAACTGCTTGTCATTGAGACTCTTGTTCTGAGAGAATGATAATTTTTAAAGTTAAACAAGTTAATTGCTATGTTACTTTATGGCATGTCTGGTATTTTCACGCAAAAAGCATTTCTTATTCAGTATTGCTTTATGAAACATATTGCAGATGGACAGTTTCTCACCATCATTTGAATGTGATAGGAGAAACCAGGCCAAAACATTATGCCTGTTGCTCTCTGTTTGCTCTTCATGATTCCAGTATGTGCTTCATGTGTGCTTTATAAGCTGATTGGCAGCTAATATTTTGTTGAACAACATATGTTTTGTAAAGTGATTTTGTCATGTAATGTACCACAACATCTGAATAGGATGTATAACTGTTTGCCTTGTCATCTGGCTATCCTGACTTTGCCAGATTTCTTAGCATTTACATTTTAATATCCAGTGAAGTACAGTGAACAAATTCATGTAGCATATCTCCAGTCACTGGTGGATAAGAGACAAGAGACAATGGGCTTCATTTCAAAATCATATTCTAATGATTGTTTTTTGCATTATTTTACGCACATTGAACTATATCTTGCTTTCCAGGACATGCCACCCTAACAGATCATAAAATTCAAAAATATTAATGAAACATTACACTTTACCTCTTTGTTTATATTAGTCTTTTCGTATACACTGAACAATTAATTTTTCCTCAAGGGTATACCACAGTGTAATACCTAGCTGTTCACAAGTCATTCTGCTCAAACTATTTGGCTGTAGTATAGGCAAAAATTTGAAATAAATGACTGCAGATTTTGTTTTTATAAATACAGCACAGGTTTTTCAGGTCCAGTGGTCTTAATCTAGGCCAAAATAACTCATTAGTAAAACTACATATGTACAAGTTAAGCTTCAGTTTAGTTAAATGAGAAACTGGGGAACAAAATGTTCCCCCAAAATGTTTGGTACTCGTGAGTGACCCTTGTCTGCTACTCAATTAATTATGTGTCAGAGTTGCAAAAAGACCAAACCTGGCTTCTGTTTCCACAGTGATGGTAAGTTGAGAGGATAAATACATTTGTGCACTATTATGTTTCTAACACAATGCACATCAGTTGTGCTAACAATCTGCTTGTCAGTGGAGTAGAAGCAGAAATTGTTGGTTTCCTCAGCTCTGATGTGCTAGATGAGAGACAAAAGATGAATGGTACAGATGAGATACTCATCCCATATGAGGAAAGATGAAGGCAAAGCAAAGAAGATTTGGGACAAAATACTAAACTGCTAGCATTCCATAGGTGTGGGCAGCCTGTACATCCTTTGCCTCATTATAAGAAGGAAATGTTAACCTACTGTGTCAATTAACGTCATACGACTTCATCATTACAGCCACAGATTGGTTCAGCAACTCTTACTCACATCTCACTAACTGATTAGTTTTCATATCCTGCCTGCTAGCTAAAATGTTTATATTTTCTAGTTATGTATGAAGAACTTTAGACTGGCCATATTCACTCCAGGACTGGCTTTGGGGGATATGGTGCCCCAGACAAATGACTTCATGGTAGCTCCCCACTACTGCCTCCCACACTCATACACCCTCTAGTATTCCCCCAGTTCCTCCCAATCACAACCTCTTCACATTATCCAGATTACCTTTTTCAACTTTTTCTTAGACTTTCCCAGAGATTCGTAAACTCCAGGTAGGCCTTATCCACATCTTACAAGGAGTTTACATGTTAGTGCAACAAGCAGCAGAACTAATCGCATATTCATGAGCTCATAGCACAAATACAAACTAGATTTCATGGCCAGCAACAGTGTTTCTGGCTAGGAAACTGTGCAGAACAGCACAAGCACAGGAAGAAGAAGAAGCAGTCAAGTTTACCTATGAGCAAATCTACTTCACAAGATTGTGAGGAGAGCCACATTGACTACCAGGATTGAAAATACTGCAATAACAGCAGTAATAACACAGTAAAGAAAAGTGTACTGAGTTCAATGTACACTAAAACAATTATTTGCAGAAAGAAATAATAGAAAGGCAGGGTAAACAGCAAGGGTAACTACAAGGAAAGGTACACTGGGCAGGGAAAGTGTGCTGATGAAAATGTATTTATTTATTTATGTATTTATTTGTTTGTTTATGTAGGTATGTTACATTTGTTTACCAGAAGAGTCCGACTGGATAGGTTGCCCATTTTCAGTGGAGGCCCAGGGAGAAAAGCTCCAAGCAGTACAAGAGTAACAATACGAAAATAGACACATATATATGCAAAAATCATGCATAGGAATAATCAGTTGAGAAAAGTATCACACAGCACAAGATTGGTAATACAAAATGTACACATACAGATTTACTTAAAAATACATGTAAAATGTGCATGAGAGAAAATTTTCCTAGAAATTAGTATAGAAAGTAGTGGACAGGAAAATAAATCCTTAACTTCCTTAAGGAATAAGGTAGTTAGGAGGCAGATAAACCCTGACTCCTTTAAGGAGTGATTGTAAATCAAATGGAACACTTGACAAATAGACAAGCCAGTGTTTGCATGCATATGTATGGAATATGTGCAGAAGCCTTTATGAGGTATCTGTGATACAATAAGATATTAGATCTAGTGGGAGGTTATCCTGGATCTGAGCAGGTACACTTCCATGAGCTGGTTAAGTAGGATCAGAGAAGGATTTTAAAGTTATCTAGGATCCAGATTTCTAGGGGAAGGGTATTCCATATTTTTGCGATGGCACTAGAGTACAAGAAGTCATCTGAATAATTCTTGCTTTTTGATATTTCAAATAATGCTTTGTTGCTGGCTCTTAGGAGACAGTTGTTAGTATAGTTATTTAGTAGGCCTTGCAGGTCTGGATTTTTTTTGGTGGGGGTTATAGGATATGATGAGCAATTGCAAGCTGGTTATAGGTGACTAAGTTTGGTAGTTCTAGCCATAATAGTTGTTTCAGGGCTAAACAGTTGTGGGACTTGAAAGCTGAGTCAGTAGCAAACTTTGCTATTTTGTTATAACAACTGGTTAAATTATTTAAGTCTCATTTGTTTAGGTTAGTTAGTATGGGAGAAACACACAGAAGTGTAGAGAGTAGGTGGGTTTTTGTGATGGTGGCTCTACTGGTATTGGTGAGGTAGTTTTTGCATCTGCAGAGGGTGCCAAGTTTTTTATGGACTTTTGTTATAGTTTGTGCTATATGTTTGTTGAATTTCATGTTGTTATCTATGATAACTCCTAATAGCTTGGTTTGTGAGACTGGTTGGAAGGAAGTATTGTCTGATGAGATTATTTTAAATGAGGGAATGGGGTCTGTGGCTTTTGAGGGAAGAAACAGTATTAGTTGTGGGGTTTTTTTTGGGTTAAGTGTTATTTGTGAGTCAGATAACCAGTTTTCTATGGCAGTAAAGGATTTTTGGGTAATTTTCTAAAGAAGGTGGAGAGAGGGAGCAGAGCAGATTAGTGTGGAATTGTCAGTATACTGGATCAAATCTGCATGGAGTGTGGCTTTGTGAAGGTCATTAGTAACTATTGTGAAGAGAAGAGGTCCAAGGATGGATCCTTGTGGGCTGCCCAAGGTTACTAGGAGCGGAGATAGAGAGTTTTGCCATTTTACATCTTGGTGGCAGTTGGATAGGTAGTTTCTGAACCATAATAGAGTGGAGTTACTTAGATTGAGTTTTGCAAGTGCAGTTAGGAGCTTGGGATGGGAGACAGTGTCGAATGCCTTGGAGAGATTGAGAAAGACAGATGAGACTAGGTTATCATTGTTCCAGTGTTGAGTTACAGTGTTAGAAAAACCAATAAGGTCTGTGGTTGTGCTATGACTGGGTTGGAAACCATGTTGTGTGTTAGCCAGAAGATTATTAGTTAGGAGATAGTTAAGGATTTGAGAAAGAATGCATTTCTCTGGAGCTATCATGTAAAGATACTAAAAAGTAAAGTTATCAGGCATTGGTGACTTATGGAAAACAGCTATAAAAGGCATTGGTACTCAATAATAAGATCTAAGCTGTGTTGGGGACTGGAAAGGTAGCTAAAATGTGTACAGACATGAATGATAGGAATGAATAAAGAGGAAGAGAGCATGGTGACACATAGCTCACAACACCAGTGTGCATCCCAACAACAGCCCCTAAGGCAAGACAACATACCCAACACTTTAGTCATAGGTGACTCTATAGTCAGGCACACTGATGTCCCACTCACCAGGCTGAACAAGGAGAAAATTACAGTCAGCTGCATGTCGGGTGTCAGGATCCGCCACATAATGCATGCACTCAAGTCACTCCACAACAAGTACAAATACGACTCTGTCATTGTTCATGTTGGAGTGAATGACTTGAGACGTACCTCCCTGGACTACATGGAAAGAGACATGGAAGAGCTCTCAGATCATGTGGCCCAGGCAGGTATGACCCTAGCCCTGAGTAGTATCCTGCCTTTGCCCAGAATGATACCACAGTATAAGGACAAAATGATTGATTTCAACAATTGGCTAAGCTTCTGGTGTCATTCAAAGGGGATCCAGTATCTGTCTGCCTGGGACGACATGATTGACAAACCATGATGCTTTGCCAGAGATGGTCTGCACCTGTTACCCCTGGGATTCAGGTTACTGGGTAACGCTCTTGCTACCCCTATAGTGCCTTTTTTAGGCAAGGTTCAAAGGACAAAACCACCACCATAACAGATACAAGCATGCAAAATCTGAAGGTAATGCTACTCGATGCTAAAGTCTAAACTTCAAAATGCACACTCTCGAGACACTCCTAAAAAAGGAGAACATCGATATCTGTGCAGTAACTGAGACCTGGTTCAAGGCTCCAGAGAATACCCCTCCAATACCAGGCTGCAACTCTTACCACACTTTTCAGCCACCAAACCAAGACTGAAACACTAAAGGTGGAGGAGTGCCCATATTCACCAAGGGTATTCACACCTCCAGGCTAGTTGCCCAACACAATCCATCTGAAATTCTCTAGGTGTAACCAACACTAGGTAAGACTGCAATCCAAATTGTAGCTTGCTACAGATCCCCCACCATGCCCCAAGATTCTAACTACACCTTTCTAAACATACTGGAAAATATTAAGATGCAACCAAACACCCTAATACTGGGGGATTTCAACTAACCTGCCATTAACTGGAAAAACTACTCAGATGCCAACACCTTTTCCCAATGGTTCTTGGAATTCATAAATTCCAACACCCTGGATTAACTAATCCATTGTTCCACCAGGGGCTCCAATATCCTAAACCTGGTCATTACCAACATCGGAGACAGATACTCCACACCAGTGGGCACCCCCTCATTGCTCAGGTCTGACCTAAGCTAATCACCCTTGACATCCACATCCCACCCCTAACTCCCAGTAAGGAAACCTCCATAACAAACTTCTTCAAAGCAAACTTCATGCTACTCAAGTCAGAAGTGACAAACTTCATGACACCCATGCAGATGGGAGCTGAAAGTTTGACTGCTGAATCCTACAATAAGGCACTGTACAAGCACATCCACTTGTGAATGAATTGTGCCATCCCAAATATAACCAAGATGGTCTCCTCCAAAAAAAGAAAGTCAATCTGGTGGTCCCCTGGCATAAACAAACTATACAACAGAAGGAAGAAACTGTTGCAGAAAAGAGGAAAATCCCAAGATGCAAAAAACTCCTTTACCAGCCTCAGTTAGAAGTTGAGATCCCTCATAAAATCCTCCAAAGCTAGTTACGAAAATAAAATTGCCAAAGATTCCAAAGACAACCACAAGGCATTCAATAGTTATGTCAAGAATCTAAATGGCAATGCTCAGATCTGCTCTGAGCTACAACAGAATGGCATTATATATACTGATCCCAAGGATATTGCCAATATCCTGGAAGATTGATTTAGTGCCAACTTCACCCCCCTCTAACCCCCTAAACGGCCCATCTCAATACCAAATGATTGCCAAATGCTGGTAATCACGGCCACACAGGTAGAAACCGCACTCTCCAAAGCTAAGAATACAGCATCCATGGGACCAGATGACATCCTGGGCTGTGTACTACATGAAGTACAAAATGAAATAGCACCTCACCTAACTGTCATGTTTAATCATAGCCTCACCTCAGGCTTAGTGGCACACAGCTGCAGTTATCCCACTCCACAAGGGGGAATCCACCTTGGATCCTGGGAACTACTGTCCCATCCGTCTGATGAGCCTGATCTGCAAGGGCATGGAGCGCATTATCATGGAACTTATAAACAAAGACATTGGCAACCTTCAAACACTGGACCCCACCCAGTTTGGGTTTGTGAAGGGCCGATATTGTTTTCGTGAACCTGATTTACTTCTTCAAATCAGTCTCCAGAGTTGTGAACGAGGGTAAGGCAGTCCACACAGCCTATCTGGACCTCACCAAGGCCTTCGACACCATGCCCCACTCTGGAATCATAGATAAACTTACTAAGCTGTGCATAAATCCCTGTGTCATTCGATGGGTTGCCAATTGGCATACTGACTGAACCCAGACCGTAAAAGTAGCCAGCTCCAAATCCAGCTCCAGACAAGTGACAAGTGGACTACCTCAGGGTTCAGTCCTGGGACTGCTTTTGATTTGCATCTACTTCTCTGAAGTACAGGCCAACACTAAGTGACTCTAGCTAACAAAGTTCGCAGATGACTGCAAACTGGGAGCCATTATTGAATCCCCAAATGATGTGGATATTCTACAAAAGGGCCTTACAGAAACAGATGCTTGGTGCCAGAGCCACGGGCTCAAGCTTAATGCCAATAAATGTATAGTTATTCCCTTTGGGAAAAAACATGTACCCATGAATTATCACATAGGTGGCAGTACACTAAACACTAAAAGTGTGATAAGAGACTTAGGGACACAGGTGGACAGTGGTCTCACCTTCGATAACCACATTGCTGCAACGGTCAGGAAATCCTTCTATGTGGCACACCTCATCACTAAGGGCTTTTCATCTAGAAAAAGGAGGTCATTGTCCCACTGTACTCATCCCTCATTAGATCCATTATACAGTACAATGCCCCATTTGGTATGTACCTCACAAGACATCTGAAACAGCTGGAAAGGCCACAGAAATACCTCAGTAAAAGAATCACAGGCCTAAAGCAGATGCCCTATGCTTGCCATCTAAAAAAACTCCATCTATACTCTGTGGCATATCATGTACTCAGAGACGATCTCTGCTTAACATACAAGGCCATGTCAAACCCTGAGCTGTTGGACATGCTCCACTTAAAGAAATCTCAATCCCTCAGAGCCACATGCTCCAGGAATCTAAACTTTGTCATCACAATAAACAAAACATGCTGGAGGGATAGGTTCCTGACCCAGAAACTCCCCATACTCTGGAGTAGACTGCCCATACATGTCAAGCAGAGCACCTCCTTGGCCCTCTTCAAAAGGAACCTTGACGATTGAATGGGAGATAGGAAATTCACCCCGGGGATCACATCAGTCGCCCTGCTAGAAGGGGTCCAGGGAAGTAAATATTGTGGGAAGAAAAATCCAGGGAATTGTTATGGCTAGGCTTGTATAGGCCCTAGGGCAGATAGTCTAGTACCAGCCTATGAACTTATGGTAATTATGGAAATGTCCTCAGGATAGAATATGTCAATGTGTCTTCACTTCCAAGAAAAGTCAGTAACATAACATTATGCACATACGTAGATAGCACAGTGTATACTGCGGTTTCCACCTCCTCTGCAAGTATATTATGATATAAAGGGTTCCTATTGAATTGTCAACAGCTTAGGTTGCCGAATGCTTAATAATCGACACCTAAGCATTGAATGCTTACAATTGCGAATGACCACATCATTGAATTCTTTCCTTGGGAAAGAATTTGTGTGTCCGTTATCGGAGATTTGCCCTTTCCCCAGTGTAGAGCAATCTTGGAGTTGGTATATTTAGTTAGGGGGGGTGTGAGGGCGAAGCCCCCCACTATGTTCGGGTGTGTGTGTTTATTTTATTTATGGATGGCCACTCAAATTCTTTCCCAAGGAAAGAATTCAATGATGTGGCCATTCGCTATTGTTAGCTTTCGATGCTTAGGTGTAGATATTTTAGGATTCAACAACATAAACTGCCAATGTTGTGATATAGATATGATATAAACACCTGATAGTGTATATGTGACTGTCACACACGCTTACATGCCAATGGAGGTGAATGGTTGTGATGTACACATCGCTGACATGCTCACTGGAGAGGACACTTAGCAAGGGCAGTATATACAATAGCGGGTATGTGCATACTCTTTAGATCTGAAAAATTATTTGC
The DNA here is from genome assembly GCF_019279795.1 of Protopterus annectens. NCBI lineage: Eukaryota > Metazoa > Chordata > Ceratodontiformes > Protopteridae > Protopterus > Protopterus annectens. Next base: position 756,138,422 of record NC_056746.1, read on the forward strand.
TTGAATATGACTGGCATGTCACTATAGCTCTCATCCAGTCAGGGACACATAGCAAGACTCCTGGACAAATGTAAAAAGAAACACGCACAGTCATGGACAGTTTTAAAAGAGTATGACCATTAACTTGTGGCATTTACAGAATAAGTGATTGTAACTTATTTTACATGTTCTGCAGTAACAGATGTGTAGAATTGCAATGATTGTCAGTATTTTATAATGGGAATTTACCAACTCTTCCCTAAAAGTGACAACTTTTTGCTGGGGTTAAGAGAGACAGCATTTAACCTGGAGTTGAAAAATCCTGGCAAGTTGAGAGGTTTGCATGACAAATAAGCCACCCCCCCCCCCCAGAAGAATCACATTCACACAATCAGTGCTCTCACTGAGCTGTGTATTTACTGGATGCAACACAGAAAGATGTACCACACAATCATCTATAAAACACCTTGAAGGGAAGTCTGTACTGTCAAATCCTAATAGGTATGCATCCCAGATAATAGTTCTGCATAGCCTACCAGATCTGGGAGTTCATTGTGGAAATGTGATACACTTAGCTAAAGCATCCCTGCCTGAGTTAGGTACTGGGCATACAGATAACAACACCACACTATTATGATTAGATTCCCTACATGGTACATCCATGAAGCAGTACAGTTACACTATAGCTGTACCTATGCTACAAATGGACTTCAAACTGTACATCACCTCCAAATAAATACTTGGGTATGATAGAACTCTACTTATTTCACATCATTACATCAGTTGTACATCATATTCCTGTATGTTTATCAGTGGAAATGTGAGTGTGAGGGCCCTGACACCATATATTTGCACATTACAACAGAGGTGGATGTGGTTTAAGAAGAACATTTAATGACACAAATGCTGACAGTCACACAGTGCTGTTGGGGACACCTGTATAGTCCTTCTGAACAGCAACACAACAGTGCATACGATGAATTCTCCAAGGTTACAAGTGAATCTCAATATGTCATATGTTTGTTTATATAACAACATTATGATGTGTTGATAAACCCAGGAGTATGTGCCCATGTAATCATGTTGACATAATATTGCTGTATGTTGACTACATTTCCAGACGCTAGGTATGCACATGCAAACCTGTCCTATACTGCAGCTTTCACTGTGATGGTTGAATGAGAACTGTGTGGAATGTGGATATACTCCACTATCAGAACACATGCCTTAGTAAGGCAACAATATACATAATATCATCCCATGTCCTCATTCCTCAGCAGGCATATTACTACAGCTGTTATGGAAGGAACATGTAATAAAATGGCAGCAGCGGGCATCAATACAGTAGCTCAAATTCCAGATTGGAATAAACTGTACATCCACACATTAGCATAGCACATGTGGGTGACAACAACATCAACCTGTGCAATTTTCATAGGGTAATATGAGTTTACTAGACTAATGGCCTACAGCCCATACACGCCTAGCCATTATTATCTCATGTAACCCAAATCACTATCCCTAAGTGAGGGAAGATAGTAAGGATATGTGTGCATGTGTTTGATTTCATTATAGACTGCCTCTGTCCATATGTGACATGGGCACCGACCCAGGAGTGAATTAGCTATCCACACATCCAGTGATTTGGAAATGGCTTGCAGAGGGTCATGAAGGGTGCTCTGCTTTGTGATGTGTGTGTATGCATCTTTGAGATGATAGCATCCTGAGTGTTCAACAAAAAGGATGTTATGTGGACAAAGGGAAAAAGGGATGTTGGATTCAGAGAGCTACGTAAAAAGTTCTCCTGAGTGGGAGTCAGATGAGAAGAGATTCAAAATATTACACAATGACCATAATATACCAGCAACCCTCCCACACACCAGTTGACTGAGGTAAGATTTAAACACCATACCAGTCTAGGGATATAAGCTAAATTCCATAAAATGTAAGACTAGCACCACTGCAGAAATCTAACTTATACTCTGTCAGAGCACTTTATAAAGGATGACATCATCCATGTATGCTGAAAAGAAGATGTTGGGAGAGATATCTGACATAGCTGTGGACTCACATTCCTGTGTAAAATTGTCTCCAGACTGATACTTGAAGGAAGACAACAGGAGGTAAGTTTATGCTGACATGAGTCTGAATAAACACACATAAGTTGACTGCTGTGATATTAGAATCCCTAACTATTTAGATACGTATGCTAGAGAATATATTACTTAATGCTAGCATCACTGCAGAAATTTACTTGAATACTATCATGGTGTACTTTATAGAGGATGACATCATCAGTGTATGCTGAGAAGAGGATATTAGGAGGGCTGTTTGAAATTGCTGTAGAGTTATGTAGCAGTGTAAAAGTATCCCCTGAATGTTACTTTAGCGAGGGTAGCTGGACCTGGACTCATGCTCATCTGACTACACACACATCTAGTTAGACATAGAAAAAACACACTCACACACACCCACACAAACACACACACACACACACACACACACACACACACACACACACACACACACACACACACACACACACACACACACACATTGACTGTTGTGAGATTAGAACCCTACCTATGTAGTTTCATAAGCTAGAGAACACAGTACTTAATGCTAACATAACTTAGTGTCAGAGTGACCTTTATCAAGGATGACATCATCATAGTGCTGCAGGTAGCATATAATGTTATGAAACTAAGGTGTAAAGCCAGTACTTGTGATATGATTTTGTGAGCGTAATTTGCAAAAGTACTTATAAATACATCCTGAACCGACATAAAAAAAGCCATCATGAATGCATATTGCAGAAGTAAGACAGGCGACAAACACACACACACACACACACACACACACACACACACACACACACACACACTTGGGAAACACCAGTAATACAATGATGGAGCTAGTGTCTTCATATTTGGATGAAGGCATGCTCACATTAGCACAAGTTACTGACAATATCAATGAGATCTGATCATGCATGACCAGTGTCCATTGTCTCTATAAACCCATACTAAATGTAACAATGTAGTTATGTCATGTAATTCCAGATTCTTTTTTACAATGGCCCAAGTACTGGTATATCATTTGTAAGCTCATTGCTACAGGGTACACATGAATATTATAAAGTATGTGTTCAGTCAAGCACACATGTTACTGTCCTTCTCTTGTGTTTAAGAATGCATTTCAATGTAGTGGAGGATTACAGTCCAGTAACCAGAGTTAGACATGCTATACGCCTCTACACAATGCACATCGCTGAGAAGCTGATTTGCCTGGTTGATGGAAAAGTATCAGTGCATGTGTTATTTGAATTTCAGGAATTCAGCTTGGACTTCTGAAGTAGCAGTGTCCACCAGTGCTCATTGTCAAAAATGTTTGCAAATAGGGACATACAATAACTGACTTGACTGAGGTTAATTGCAAAATACATCTGTTTGTTGAAATGTTTCATGTGTCAGGCTTGCAAGATATGCTATGGGAAAAATTGTTGGCAACTAGTAAAATGTGCATGCTGTAGTGTCTTTGAAATGTTGGGGCCAATGTTTTATTACATAAAGAACTGTTAGCCTTGGCTTCCCCATTTGCATGACATTAAGCACAAGCAAACGTGGTCCTCTACTTAAGGAAAACAGTGAAACATTTAATGTAGTACGCCTTCCTTCGCACAAACAAGCTCAGCATCAATGTGCATCCATCAGTACTCTGGACAGTATTGAGTGTGGAAAATACAGCTGTTGTTTAGCTTTCTCTATGGCACATGGTGTAAGAATGGTAAGTTACTGACCTTAGCACAGGTAAGCCAGGGTTCAAATCCATTTTTTTTTTTTTTTTTTACAAATGGTGTCATGATGTGATCAGGACTGCAAATGAGTGCACTAAAGTATGTGGCTTCCCCAAATTGTATCAGTAATGCCTACTCCAATACATTTCAATACACTTCTACAACTAGTGGGTATTTTGCAGGCCTCACTGAAAATCAATCACAAGTTATTTGTGTGTACAGCTTGCTACAAATCACAAGGGTGGTGCACCTTTTGAAATGATTAGTATGACTCAGAAGGTATGCTAACCATTTGTGTAGGGCCAGATATCCTGAAAAGTGTATGCAGTATGCTTCTTCACAGTAAGGACAGTTTCCACATCATATCAGATGAACATTTCATCCATCATTCTAGTAAAGATGCCACACCATGTTCTGATGAGACAATGTATGTGATCAGAAATGCTAGCCATGTAATAGTAAGTAGTAAACTTAGAATCTACCGTGGGATTCAAATCCTGTTTTTCATAGATTCGTAGGTTCATAGGTGTGTACTAGGCTAATGGCCCTGGAGCCTTTACAAGCCTAGCCCATGGGATTACCCTGACATTGTGCCACCCAACCTTAGTTCCCAGTGTCTCTGTCGAGTAGAGCCACTGGAGTAATCCCTGGGGTGAATTTTCTATTTCCCATCCACTCATCAAGATTTCTCTTGAAGAGGGCCAGTGAGGTGCTCTGTTTGACATGTAAGGGAAGTCTATTCCATAGCATGGGCAGTCTCTGGGTTATGAACCTGTCCCTCCATCACATTCTGTTGATTGCGGTAATTTTGTTGAGGTCTCTGGAGCATGTGGTATGGAGGGATTGGGATTTCTTTAGATGTAGCAATTCTAACAGAGCTGGGTCAGAAATGGCTTTGTAAGTCAAGCAGAGATCACTTCTAAGTAGGCAATATGAGACAAAATAGTTGGAGTTTTCTGAGTCTGTCCATATAGGACAAGTTTTTAAGGCCTAGGATCCTCTTTGCGAGGTACTTTTGCAGCATCTCCAGTTGTTGCAGGTGTCTGGTGTGGTACATGCCAAATGGGGCATTGCACTCAATGATTGGCCTAATGAGGGAAGACTAGAGTGAGACAATGACCTCTTTCTTCCTGGAAAAAAAAAACCCTTAGTAATGAGATGTGCCACACAGAAGGATGTTCTGACCACAGTGGCAATGTGGTGGTCAAAAGAGACGTTGCTGTCAACCTGTGTTCCCAGATCTCTTATAACGCCTTCTGTGTTCACTGGACTATCAACGATGTGGTAATTCATGGGAACTGGGTTTTTCCCAAAGGGGATAACGACACATTTTTTGGCATTGAGCTTAAGGCCATGGTTCTGACACCAGTCGTTGGTCTCAGTGAGGCCTTTCTGTAGGATGTCATCACTTGGTGAGTTAATAATGACTCCCAACTTGCAATCATCTTCGAACTTTGTCAGCCAGTGTCCCCTCATGTTGGCCCGGACTCTTGAGAAGTAGATACCAAACAGGAGAGCACCTAGGACCGATCCCTGTGGGACTCCATTCATGACTGGCTGGCAGTCTGGCTTGGACTCAGCTACTTTCACTCTGTAGGTTCTATCTGTGAGCCAGTATGCAACCCACCTAGTGATATAGGGGTTGATGCCTAGCTTAGTGAGTTTTTCTATGATTCCTGAGTGGGGAATGGTATCAGTGGCCTTAGCCAGATCAAGGTAGGCTGTATGAACCACATTCTGGTGACTGACTCAAAGAAGTTGACCAAGTTGAGCAGGCATGATCTACCCTTCACAAAACCAAACTGTGTGGGATTCAGAGTTTGGAGATTCCCTATATACTTGTTTATTAGGTCAATGATGTGTTCCATAGCTTTGCATATCAGACTTGTCAGGCTAATGGGGGAATAGTTCCCAGGGTCTGTAGTCGCTCCTCCTTTGTGCAGAGGGATGACTGCAGCAGTGGGCCATTTGGTAGTGACAAAGCCTAAGGTGAGGTTGTGATTGAACAGAGCACACAGGTGAGGTGCCAGTTCACTCTGTAGTTCATGTAGACCACAGCCAGTGATATTGTCAGGTCCCATAGAAGATGTATTCTTGGCCTTGGACAGTGCTGTTTTAACCTGTGCAGCAGTAATATTGGGTGCCTGGCAATCTACTGGTATTGTGATTGGTCCTTTGGGGGGGGGGTAAAGTTGGCACTGAATCTGTCAGCCATTATATTGTCAAAATAAGTTGGGTTGGTATAGGAGGTAACATTGTGCAGTATCTCAGAGCAAATCTGGGTATTGCCATGGAGATCCTTTACATAATTATAGAAGGCCTTGTGGTTGTATTTACTATCTGCTGCAATTCTGTTTTCATGGCTAGCTTTAGAGGATTTGATCAGGGATCTCAACTTTTTGTTGAGGCTGATAAGGGAGTTTTTCCAGTCTTGGGACTTCACCTTATTCTGCATCAGTTTCCTCCTTCTGTTGTAGAGTTTGTTTATGGCAGGGAACCACTAGATTGGCTCCCTTTTTTTTGGAAGAGAGCATATTGGTTCAATTGTGTATGGCAAGATCCATGCATTTGTGTATGTATTTGTACAGTGCATTGGTGTATGATTTGGTGGTCATGCAACTATTCTCCATTTGCATGGGTGCTGTGAAGTTAGTCACCTCTATTTTTAAGAGCCCAAAGTTGGCTTTGGGGAAGTTTTTCATGCTGGTTACCTTTACAGCGGGGGTGGGATGGATGTGGATTTCCAAGATAATTAGTTTGTGGTCGGATCTAACCACGGAGGAGTTGACTATTGGTGTAGAGCAATGGTGACCCATGTTAGTAATGACCAGATCAAGGATGTTGCTACCTCTACTGGGAGTAAGAACAAGCTGGTCCAGGGTATTGGAATTAATGAATTCCAGGAAATGTTGGGCAAGTGTATTGGTACATGAGTAATTTTCCCAGTTAATGGAGGGGTAGTTGAAGTCGCCCAGTATGAGAGTGATAGGTTGGACCCTCATATACTCCTGGGTGCTTAGGAACAAGGAGTGTGAGTCTTGGGACATGGTTGGGGACCTATAACAGGCTACAACCTGAATTGCTGTCTTACCCAATGTTAGCTGCATCTGAAGTACCTCTGATGTGTTATATTGGGCTACCAGTCTGGAGGTGTGTGCATCCTTTATGGATATGGAAACGCCACTGCATTTGAAGCTTCAGTCCAAGTTCTGGGGCCAAAAAGTGTGGAATGAGTTATAGCCTGGCAGTGCAGGTGTGCTTTCTGCTGCCTTGAACCAGGTCTCTGTTACACATAAATGTCGATGTTCCCATTTTAAGGAGTGCTTTGAGTGAGTGCATTTTGAGATTTAGACTTCTAGCATTGAGCGGCATGACCCTCAGATTACATTTGTTTGTAGCTGTTATGGTGGTAATTTGGTCTTTGTAACACTGCCTAAAAAGGCACTATAGGGGTGGCAAGAGCCTTGGCCAGTATCAACAAGCCCAGGGGTGACAGATGCAGGCCATCTCTGGCAAAGCATCCAGGTCTGTCAATCATGTCATCCCAGGCAGACAGATACTGGATCCCCTTAGAATGACACCAGAAACTTAGCCAATTGTTGAACTCAATTATTTTCTGCTTGTACTGTGGTATCATTCTGGGTGTTGGTAGGATGCTGCTCAGGGCTAGGGTCATACCCACCTGGCCTACATAATCCCCGAGCTTCACTATGTTTCTTTTCATGTAGTCCAGGGAGGTATGTGCCATGTCATTCACACCCACATGTACAATGGCAGAGTCATATTTGTACCTTTTGTTGAGGAACCTGAGTGTGCATGTTATGTGGTGTATCCTGGTGCCTGACAGGCAGATGTATCTGGATCTGGACTAGTCTAGTTACTTTCGCCTTATTCAACCTAGTGAGTGGGGCATCAGTGTGCCTCACTATTGAGGCACCTATGACTAGTGTGTTTCGCATGCTGTTTTGCCTTAGGGGCTTTGGTTGAGTGACACACTGTTTAGGAGAGGTTCATGTCTTATGATTAGTGTTGTGTTGTGGTGGTCGAGTGTGTTTCTACCTTGGAGGTCTCTGCTGTTTGGGTAGATTTTTATTGAGAGCATCTGCAAAGGTGGGTGTGTGTTTTGTGTTTTTTTGTGAAGGCTGTGCTAATGTGTGTTCTGGAGGGCTTTGTGTTACATGTGGTGTGGTGTGCGAGTTGATGTTCTCCTCTTGACCAGCTATTCCAGTCTTGGATGGAGAGTGCATAGCTTCCAGTTTAGATATATAAGGGCACCTCTCGCAAGTCTGAGTGTTGGGAGGTAAGAGGAGAGGTTTGTCATTGTACATGAGGTAGTCACTACATTGCCTCACGATGCCGAAGTTCACCAGGTTAATAGGAGAAAGCACAGGGAACTGACCTTTAGACATGGCTGGAGGGGTAGGCATTAGTAATAAGTACTGGGGCTGTTTCCTTGTAGAACATTTAGTGCTGGTAGCACTTTTGTGTGCTACAATAATTGCTACAATAAGTCTGGTATGGTAAAGTGCTAGACTTATAAGCTAGTAAAAGTGCAGGAGATGAGACAACTAGCAGATCTAAGGGAAAAATTGAAGAGCAGACTTTGGCACCTCTCAGAAGCTTACAAACAGTCCTGGATACAGAAAATCTGTATCTGGGCTAGACTAGTTAGAGGAAAGGTGGGAAACAAGGGCAAATATAGGCATTTAAACCAGAAAGTTGAACGATATGGAGAAACTGCCTAAACAGCCAAGAAACTACAAATTCTGGGCCAGAAACCACTCCTCTTGTGGTAGACAGGCTACCTAGTGTTTACCACTCCCACAGATAAGCTAGAAGGCTTCCCTCCAACACAGAAAGGCTTAGGGGGCTCAGAAGCCTACATAAAGTCCTGGATACACCAAATCTGTATCTGGATTAGACTAGTTACAGGAAAGGTGTGAAAAGCACAAATGCGGGCTTTTAGAACAGAACATTGAAAGAGATGGAAAAAATGCCCAAACAGCCAATAATCTACAATTTCTTGGCCATAGACCACTCCTGTTGTGGTAGATAGGCTACCTAGTGCTTACCACTCCCACTGACAAGCTAGAAGGCTTTCCTCGAACACAGAAAGGCTTGGGGGGGCTCAGAAGCTTACACACAGTCCTAGATACAGCAAATATGTATCTGGACTATACTAGTTATAGGAAAGGTTACTCCAACAAACATATAATCATTGCAGGTGGCTACATCCCACCAGGCAATAAAATCACTATAATGGAAAGCCTGCTAAACTGGATCTCAAACTCCCTGCCACAAGAAACCATACTATTAGGTGACTTTAATATTGACTGGCTTAACTGCTCTAGCCACACTCCATCTACCAGCATTAACCTCCATAGATTTACCCAAATTATAGCTACCCCAACCAGAACAGACAAAACTTCAAAACGAGAATCCATCTTAGACTGAATTCTGTTATCTGACCCCACTCTAGCATGGCATTCTGGCTGTCTTCCTGATAGTCTAAGTGACCATCAACCAATCTACCTAATTAGGCGCAGACCCCAATACATAAGCCAACCCAACCTCAGAGTAGTAAATAATAAAAATACCTTAATAACTACTAACTTCATCAATGCACTGCAAAGCTGTAATTGGACTCCCCTAAAACAACTATCTCTAGATGAAGCCGTATAGTACTTTAACTCTACTTTCCTAAAAATCCTAAACTATCATGCTTCCTCCCAAACTATAAGAATAAAAGCTAACTATACTCAATGGCTAACTAAAGATAGTAAAACTACAATGAAAAAGAGGGACAAGGCCTGGAGTCAATATTAAAAAAACAAAACCACTAATCTGAGGCAAATCTACTTAGAACTCTGCAACAAAGCCAAAAAACAAATCAAACGACAAAACTAACTACTACAAAAACATGCAAGAAAAATACACTCATAACCCTAAAAAATTTTGGGCCACAATAAATGGTATACTCCACCCAGGAAAAGCCACTACTGCAACCCCTGTACTACCAAACAACCATGACAATATTCCGACACAATTTAACAGATTCTTTACCGAAACAGTTCAAACCCTTGCCAATGCCCAAAATAGCACTAGTAGCCTGATAGCAGCAGCTACCCCAACCCACCCTACTACACAAAACAATACCACCAGCTTTTCCCTACACCCTGTACCCACTAAAGTAATTTCTAAACTCCTTAAGAAACTCAGACCAACCACACTAGCAGATGACAAACTACCAGCAGATTTCCTTCAGATATCAGCATAGACTATAGCCTATCCCGTGTCCATCCTCATAAATAGGTCACTTGCAGAATACAAACACCCAACCTTGTGGAAAACATCACATATTATTCCACTGCACAAAGGAGGCAACTCCTTAGAGATCACCAACTAACACTCAGTCGCAATCCTTTCACCTTTATCCAAAATTTTAGAAAGCATTGTTTATTCCCAACTACTGCAGTACCGCCTAAAAACAACGTAGTCTCCAAAACTCAGCATGGCGTTTGACCCTCCCACAGCACTACTATCATTTACCGATATAGTTAACCACCATAGAAACAAGGGACTATTTGTATCTTCCATTTTCTTAGACTTATCAAAAGCCTTTGACATGGTAAACCACAGTATTCTTCTCCAAACTCTATCTACCCTAAACTTCAGCTCCTCCACTATATCATGGTTCAATAGCTACTTATCTGGCCATCAGCAAGCAGTCCTATGGTATGATCAGCTGTCCCCTCTTCTACCAGTATCCATAGGAGTCCCTCAAGGATTCATCCCAGGCCCATTATTGTTCTCGCTATTTACCAACCAAATCTCTTCTTCCTCATTCACAACATCAGTAGTACAATATGCAGATGACACCACCCTTATATGTGCCGCCCCCACCTTAAACGAACTGCAAACCCTAACCCAAAATAATTTTACTCTAGCTGAAACATGGTTCACTAACATCAAACTTATTCTTAACCCCAGAAAAACTCAACTAATTCTTTTCAGCCCTGGTCACGCTCCTCCTAAACAATAGTTTTACCATTCACTCCAAAAATAACATTCAAATCACTCCAACTGCACACACTAAATTTCTAGGTGTAGAAATAGACAATAACCTGAAATCTGACATCCATATAGCAGAAATCATCAATAAAGTTAACAAAAAGCTAGGACTCCTCTATAGGAACAAACAGTTTATCACAAAACATACAAAAGCTTGTATGAGTATTGCAAGGACTCATCTCTTATCCATCCTTCTCTGTGTCTCCCCCATCCTTACTAATCTCCACCAAACTGATCTGAACAAAATGGAATCTTGTTATAACAAGATTGCCAAGTTTGCTACTGAAGCCTCATACAAATCCCACCACTGTCTAGCCCTTAAGCAGCTCAATTGGCTTGAGTTGCCTCAACTACTCCTACTCAATAAACTCTCAATGGCACATAACTCTACTACCTTCCTGAAAAAAACCCTGCACTCCAGTATCTAATTAACCCCCACATTCCCACTAGAGCCTTAAGATCTAGTTGCCAGAACCTCATAAACATCATAAAAATACAAAAATGATGCTGGCAAATCTCTCTTTGCCTGCACTATTGCCAGAATCTGGAACTCACTACCAAGCCAAATAACCTCTACTACCTCCACTATTTAATTTAAAAAAACTCCTGAAAACCCACTTTTCAAACAGTTGGCCTTGCTCATGCTACTCCCCAAGTTAATTATTACCATTGCCTTGTTGCAATGATTCTACTAAGGGTCTCCTGATTCCTTTTCCTGTAAAGTTTAATAACCAGTTGTTATTACTTTAATAAAATTACTTTAAGTATTCATAATTACAGGCAAACACTCAGCTATACATTAATACAACTAAAAAAAAAATCTATATAGTTCTTATAGTTCTTACTGTTGTAATTATGAATAATGTTAACCTATGCACTTTACTAAGTGTCTCCTTTAAGAATTTGTTAATCTATACCTTACAGATATTTATATGGCTGTAGTATTTTTTTCTGTATGCTATTTTTTCTTTTATGAATTTTTTTGTATGTATTGCTATTGGAGATTTTCTCCCCAGGCCTCCACTGAAAATGGATCTGTGTCCAGTCAGACTTTCCTGGTCAACAAATGTAAAATAAAATAAAATAATAGAATAAAACAGTCCTGGATACAGCAAATCTGTATCTGGACTAGACTAATTATAGGAAAAGTAGGAAACAAGTGCAAATGCGAGCTTTTAAAACAGAAAGTTGAAAGAGATGGGAAAAAAACTACCCAGATGGCCAATAAACTACAATCCCTAGGCCAGAAACCACTCCTCTTGTGGTAGATAGGCTACATAGTGCTTACTACTCACTCTCACTGATAAGCTAGAAGGCTTCCATCAACACAGCAAGGCTTGGGGAGCTCAGAAGCTTACAAACTGTCCTGGATATAGCAAAACTGTATCTGGACTAGACTAGCTATGGAAAGATGGGAAACAAGTGCAAATGTGGGTTTTTAGACCAGAAAGTTGAAATAGATGGAAAAACTGCCCACACGGCCAACAAACTACAATTTCTGAGCCAGAAACCTCTCTTGTGTTAAATAGGCTACCTAGTGCTTCCCACTGCCACTGATAAGCTAGAAGGCTCCCCTCCAACACAGAAAGGCTTGTGGGGCTCAGAAGCTTACAAACAGTTCTGGATACAACAGATCTGTATTTTGACTAGACTAGTTACAGGAAAGAAGCTTAGAATTTTTTTTTAAAGAAAAGCAGCTAAAACAGCACTAACACAATTCAAGTGCAATGCAAGCTAGCACACTTGAGTGTGTAACAATATTAAAGCAAGTACAGTTTAAATAAATGCAATTTATTCAAACTGTATCCTGAGCTCAATTCAATTATTGTTTTATTCAACTCTGAACAGTTAAAAAGTGCCAAAAATATGCTTAACAGCTGAGAAGCACACTCAGTCAGAACACAAGGAGATTCTAGCAAAGTTTTTTTTTTTTTTTTTAGTGAAGTGGAAAGGGAGAAAGGAGAAACAGAAGATAATTCACGGTTAAGGACCTAAGTGAGTTGGCCTTCTCAAATGTTCTCTCTGTATTAGATAGAATGAGATGATGACACTGTTCTGTTTTTCCTAGCTTACCATATTTACACCAGTGCCACTGAGACAGTCAGCTAGCAAACAGAATTTTTGCAGTTATTACCATCCACCAGCCACTCAATGCCACTAAGTATGTTTGCACTATATAAGGTGAATGAAATTAAAATTTTCACTTTTTCCTTAAGAAGTGAACAGTGTTTGCACTATGCCATGTGCCTCACACATGGTAAAGACAAAACACACACACACACACACACACACACACACACACACACACACACACACACACACACACACACACACACACACACACACTTAAATAAATAAATAAGATTAAAAAAGGGAAACAAAGGTTAAACAATTAGAGGTCTCTGGATTTGAAACATCAGACTATTGCACTTACACAACAGAGTTGTAGTGGGTTATCTGTCTTTTCCATAGATACAGCTTTGTAATAGAAATCAAATAATGTGCATACAAGCAGCTGACATTTCATATCCAGTATTAAACAGTTCATATGGTTGAACATTCTCACTTGATTGTACATGTGGAGATAACATATTTATTGGAATGGGTGATCACACAATTTATTTATGATTGTGTTGACAAAACCACAGCTCTATCTTCTCTTTATATTCTGGGACATGCAATCTCTAGTGCATAACCTCTCATTTTTCTTTCAAGGTGTGATACAAATGGTAGTCAAAAACTACAAAAGCAGGAAGTTATGCTATTATGCAAAGGGAATATACATGTGGGGTGTTTGGTTTTGTTTAAAAGCTCACTGCAGTTAGTTCCGTACTGTTTAACTGTATCTTCACTGAACTACCGTATTTTGCTTCAGTCAGACTAATTATTTACAGTTGCAAGCCATTAGCATCTAATAATGCTCTAAAGGCTACACTATGTTTATATATGATACACAAAGTCAGAAGTTTGGTATTCAACAATTCTAATGAGGTCACACCACATTGGCATCTTCAGAGTGCTCAGAGTGCTGAATCTACACTATAGAAAGGTAAGTATGTAGCTAGGGAACTTAAAGTTGAGGTGACTGGTTTGAGACAGAGAAGATTGTGACTGCTATTTCTTTGAAGGAGATTTTTTCCTGCAAAGAATTGCATATTTTCCCAAGGTATATTTCTCTTATTCAAGGAAATTTGCATTCTAACATTAGAAATGTATCTATATAGGAGTAGAAAAATAAAGTTTGATCTGTATCCACTTCTTTACTGTTGGCACCAGCAGTTCTTGCAGGACTGTAGATTTGTGAGATGGGAAGCTTATGCTTACAGCACAGTATATTGTTAGCATTTACGTTTGCAATTTTGCCTGGTATTGGAGACAACTGTATTTTGTTCATCCAATGCAAGGGGTTTCACCTGTGGCTAACATTAGTGTTAGGCTTCTCAGATGTCCCAGTGCAACCTCCAATACAGTGGTGGGCACACTGAAAATTGATTGGCATTTTCCTTTGCATTCTTGAAATTTTAGGAAAGATAACTGTCATGCAGTAATCAATGACAGAACTGCAGTCTTGATTATAAGAATGTTGACAGAATTGCTGTTTGTCCAGAAACTTTAATTTCTGTTAGAGGTTTGGTGGGGGCAACTTACCATTCTGTTTTAAATGGGAAGTGTGTTTTGAGTGTTTTATTTTGACAACAGGTATACAGCCTTTAGAAAACATATATTTCTATGTGCTATTCAAGAGTTTGTCCAAACCTTTTCATTTTTGTTGGAAGGAGGGGAGTCACAGCATTCAGGAACTGGTGTAAAATCCTGGATGTGGATGCCTGAGACACTGTCACAATATCCACTGTGGGTCTCTGAAAGGTTCCTGTAGCTAAAATTGTAAGTGCTACACATACCTTGGCCTCCACAGGTATTGGTTCTACATGATTTGCTCTTGGTTTCAGTTGAGGACAACCGAGGTTGCAGAGCAGAGTTCCTGGAGTGTGTCTCTATCCACCCTGTAGCACTCTACTTTTTCCACTTCATGCAGACGATGAAAAGTTAAACAGCTTCTAAATATGCTTCTCCTCCTTGCCTGAGGTCTATCAGCAGCAACAGAAGAATAGATTTGAGCCTATTAAACATACACATGACCAAGAGCAGCAGCAGCCCCTATTGTCCTTTCTTTCCAGTGTAATTTATGTGGCACTATTCCAAAAGATTTTGGAGTACAGCGCACATGGCTACACAAAGTGTAAGCGATTGCTTTAAAGCTTGCTGAATAGCTCTGACATCGTGGATTGGTTAATTAGCATATAACTCAGCTGCTTATGCACTAATTAGCATTCCACAATGTATACCTGGTTTGCATTACAGAGCAGGTTACTGAGTACAAATTGGAGCACCATCGTGTGAGCATCAAACTGCTACACAAACACAGTTTCAGTGAACTGTGTGGGTTTATTGAATCCAGCCCTTTGTCTTTTCTTTATTTTTTTCACGCATCCTTTCAATACAACCTAACTGGACCAGACTGCATTTTAATAACTGTGAAAGAAATAATTGAAATAAGCCATGGGAGTTCTAAATGTCTTGAGGAGCATTTTGCATTTTTTTCAACCCTTTCAACCAGTTATCGCCTGAGCAAAATCATGACTGTCAATCGTTCGCCTCTAACACATATAACAAGAAGGCTGGGGTTTTCGTTTATATGGTTTAATCAGTGGCGGCTGGTGACTTCAAGTCACAGGGGGGCTGCCCTGGGTGGCAAACCATCATTATGAAAGTCCAATCAAGACAAAAATAAGTGTAGAAGAATAAAAATATTTCAATACATTGGCTGCATGACAGCTTACTTAATATCTAGATGGAAACAAAAGGTTGTGAGGCATGAAAAAATGAATTACTTTTTAAATACATTACTGGAATGCCAGTCAAAATCAAGTATAAGAAAAACCAGAAGCACTCAACTCAAACCACTTCTCCTTGCACTGCAGTTTTAATATATAATATATTCAGCTTTATTAAAGTACCAAGTAACATGCTGAAAGTAGAAATCTATGTGATGCCCCCACTTGTAAAAATGTTTCTTATCCAAAAAAGACCTGCTGCCTGACAACTTGTTTCATGGGGAAAACGTGATAAAAGTAAAAAATGAAAAGCAAACAAGAAACAAGCTCAAGATACATTGCTTAAAGGATTACTGTACAGGTTATGGACCACACATGATTGGCATTCTGTTTAGTTTACAGGTAAAGTCTGTAGAGATGACTGGAAGTCTCCAACAAGTGTAATGAGCTTTTTAAAATAATGGAATCCTGTCCTTTAATACCCAAGGCTTATACATTATCTAGTCAAGTATTCTCTGCATGGCAACAACAGAAAGCTTTCAATGTTGGCAATTCTTTAACAGTATGCTTATTAAAGCTTACTTGCATCTTACGATCTCAGACAAGCTTACCTTATGGTCATTAAAGCATTGCTACTTAAACACAGAGCAACAGGCACTTTGAGTAATAAGCATAAATCTGAGTAATAAGCATAAATCAACAGTACAAAAATATGACAGAAACTAGACCATTCTGCAAATTCAAGGACAGATGCAAAGCCACTGTAGTACTTATGCAGTGTTTCCTCCCCATCCAAGGTAGATACAACTACTCCTTGCCTTGCTTGGACACATCCAGAGTCACTACATGGGGGAGTGGGGTGCAACAAGCATGTCACAATTTGAAATCTCTCTGGCTGACTGTGATGGCCCTGACACATTTGTCATACCTCTCAACCTCAAGAGAAAGAAATCTGGACAAAGCCATACACAGAAGTGGGACAAAGGCCCAAAAATAAGGACAATTTTTAAATATTGCTCTAATAAACTTAGAAAGATAATAGAATAGGTCTTGCATTAGTATGAATTTTCTTTTTTTTTTTAAAACAGGTTTATTGTTTTAACATACAAAATAAACGTCATAACAATCTTATACAAGTAATTGAAATATAAATAGTTATAACATTCAATAAAATAACCAAAGTATTTACAGAGACATCCACTACAAATCAAATCAATTGATTAAACTGTAATGTCTTACTATTGAAACAAAGATTTTTTTAACAGATTTTGTAAAGTATCCCATATAATATAGTAAGACGTTTTTCTAGTAGTCCTTGATTTTATTGTCATCAATTCCATATGACACACTTCAGTCATAACATTTTTAAATTCATTAAACGAAGGAGGAGTATCTGAAATCCAATTTCTGGTTATTATTTTTCTAGCCCCTGCTAGATTAGACCATAATAAGGGAAGTTTAACTTTTTTAACATTTATAGGAACAGGAGTGTTAAATAATATAAGTGATTTAGAAATAATGAAATTATCTGTGAAAAGGGCCTGCAAAAAATCATTGATTAATTTCCAATATTCCTTCAATTTTACACAGTCATAAAACATATTTGCCAATCAGCATTTATTTGTACATTACATCTTTTACATAAGATGTCTTTATTATTTATTTTATTCATCATCAAAGGTGTATAGAAAGATCTATGTAAAAATTTCCAAGTAAAAAGTCTCCAATTAATGGAAGAAGTAGTTTTATATGCAGATTCCAATATATATTGTTTATCTTGTTTTTTAGGTGATTCACCATTAATGGAAATGAAATAATTCCAATAGGTATCTGAACTGTAATGAGTTTCTTCTCTAATAATTTTATGTATGTGTGAGAGCTTACCTTTATCAGAAACTCTATGTTGTAAGTTTAATATCAAGTAATCAATCAGAATTGGAACAGATTCTTTAACTGTTAAAGACATTAAATCAATTTTATTAATAAGATGTTGTCTAAAAGTCTGAATCTCTAACCAACATGCATCTCTCAAATCAAATTCTTGCTTTAAGAAGTCTAGATTTTTAACTTTGGTATCTGACAGCAACTGATACCAATATTTTAAATCATTCTCTGTGACTAAAAGAGTACTCTCAGAGGTGGTTGACAAAGAACACCTTGCGTATACATTATAGGAAATAGGATAAAATTCCATTCCTTATACTTAGGATGCATAAATATAAAATTACGATAACTGATAATAATGTTTAATGGATAACTAACTATATATTTTGGTGTGATAGATGAAGTACAAATTTCTTTAAGTAACCATAACATGGGATTATTTACAATAGTATTTTTATGTACTAAAGAGATTTTCATGAAGTGAATGCTAATTAGTTCCCAGTAATCTTTCCATCTTGCAACATATGACTGATCTATTAACAAAGTAATAACTTTTATAATAGAAGAGATAGTATATAAATTAAAGTCTGAAATGAAATGCCCCCTTGAGACCAGCTATTAGTATGTTTCTTTAATGCAATCCTAGGTCTAATAGGTGCCCATAAGAAATTTAACATTAATGTATTCAATTTCTTAATAATTATTTTTGTAGGTGGGAGTATTATTGATTGTATTAAATATAATATCTTAGGGAATATTATCATTTTAATAATTGTGAGTCTCTCTTCCATGGTGAAAAACATATTGTTCCAGCTATTGAAAAGATTTTGTATATTAAGAAGACAGGTACTATAATTATTATGTATGATAGTTTTAATATCTTTGGATAATATTATACCTAAGTAAGTTATCTGAGCTGAGTTGGGTATATATTTGTTAAAATCACTAATGAGGACATTTTTTCGTGTATATATTGGTAATATTTTAGTTTTTTCTTCATTAAATATCAAACCAGAGATATTTTAAAAGTCCAACATTTTATCAAATAAGGATTGCATAGAAGAGTTAGTTCCTGATGACGTAATTAAAACATCATCTGCAAAAAGTTGAATTTTAGATATTGCATTTTCATCTATATCAAATCCTTCTATATCAGTACGGTTTCTAATCAAATTAGCCCAAGGCTCCATTATTAAAGTAAATAATAGTGGAGAAAGTGGACACCCTTGTTTTGTACCTTTTAAAATGGGTATTTTTTGTGAGACATATGTTCCTATCTTAATATAAGCCAATGCTCCTTTATATAGATGTTCTATTAGATTTACAAATGCATCAGAAAAATTTGTGCACTTCAGTAAGATAAACAAGTAGTCCCAACTTACTGAATCAAATGCTGAACTTATATCAAGACTAATAAGTGTTAAATCTTTCTTTTTCCTGTTTGCAAAATCAATTAACGTTAAAGTTCTCCTAATAGTATCAAAAGTATTTCTATTTATAATAAAGCCTGTCTAATCTATATCTATTATGCCTGGGATGATTGTCTTTAATCTATCAGCAAAAATGCTCATAAACATTTTATAGTCAACATTAAGTAATGAAATAGGTCTATATGAAGTGCATCTGGTTGGGTCTTTATTGGGTTTTAAAATTGGTGAAATAAATGTGTATTGCCAAGATGGGGGAGTTGTTAACTCATTTTGAGCCAGAATAAAAACCTTATGTATTAATGAATAAGTACTTTTAGGAAGAATTTTATAAATCTCTGATATAATACCATCATTACCTGGTGCTTTGTTTGATTTAAGTTTGTTTATTTGTGTAATAACCTCTGTATACGAAATGTTTTTATCCATTAGTTTAGTCTGTTGTTTGTTAAGTTTTTTGTTCATGTTTGTAGTTATAAATTCCTTTATTTTATCTTTAGGATCCATATTAATGTTATTATGATTAATTTTGTGATAGTGATTTCTAAATTCATCTAAAATTTCTGGTAAACTTGAAACTTTCTTCTTTTTCCCTGGAGAGAAAATTTCTTTGATATGACTTTTCTTAATCAACCTTTTTGTTTTATTTTTAAGTCTATGTAAGTATTTGGGAGTTATCGAGTAGGACAAAAACTTATATTTATCTAATGTTATTTTGACTTTATGGGATAAAATGTCTTTGTATTTCTCATTTAATTTATTTATTTCCTCAATGACTTTTTTATCCATAATATTATCTTTATTATTATGTTTGTATGAGTCTAATTTGTTTTGAATATCTAGTAATTCCTTGTCCCAAGATTTCCTTTTATTATTATACCATCTGATACTTTGTCCATATAAATATGATTTTAAAGCATCCCAAATGTAAACAATGGAGACATCAGGTGTAGTGTTTAAGTCTAAGAAATGTTGCACTTCTGAAAGTATATAATCTTTATAGTCTTTTAGTTGAGTTAAGTATGCTGGTATTCTTTTGATCTGAACATTATAAGTACTTTTTACCATAAATTCAAAGACAATTGTATTATGATCTGATATAGGACATGAAATGATTTTGGAATTAATTAAATATGATACCATCTGGTTAGAAATAAAGACTCTAGCTATTGTTGAATAAGTTTTATATCTGTTAGAAAAAAAAGTGTATGGTAATGATTTTGAATCTATCTGATTATTAATATCATTCAAATGATATAAATTAATAAAATCTTTTAAATGTTTTGCATTAGATGTAATTTTCCTTTGTCCTATAGTAGAAGTATATTTTTCATGTAGGATACAATTAAAGTCACCTGCTAAAATAATATCTCCTATAGAGAATGATATGATCTTATTGAGATGTTGTTTCACTGTATTAATGCCAATTCCTGGTATCCAATATACATTGATTAATGTGTATATCTTCCCGTTAATCTTTATTGTAACCATACAAAACATTCCTTTATCATCTTTATAAGACTTTATAGTTTCAAGTATGGGCATACTTTTATTCCATAACATAGCCAGTCCTCTTTTCTTTTGTGTGTGTTCTGAACTAACCAAGACTATATATTTATTAGTGGCTAACTTATCTATATCCTTTTCCAGGAAATGTGTTTCTTGAAGGAATATTAAGTTGGCTCTATGCAAATTAATATATCTCATTAAACTTGCCCTTTTACATGGGTTATTTAATCCATTAATGTTTAAAGAAATTCCTTTTAGAGATATCATTTTGATTTTATAAACATATAAGACATATAATCAGAATAACAATTAACAAAATATGTGTTATTATATCTCCTCCTTTAGGTGTTCCATTGATTATAACTGTATTTAATGAAAATCCTATGGAATTTTGTGTAAGTTTCACTTTAGTTCATAGTGACAATGGATTCATAAAATGTGATGTGAATGTCAGAACTATATACATACAACAAAAATCAGGTGAAAATAATGTTAGGATTAAACATTGCACCCAGCCTGGAGTTAAAAACTTCAACTTTGAGTAGCACATACCACTCAAGTTATCCCCCCATCCTAAGCAGCAGTACCTCAGCTGCCACCAAATTAATTCAATACTAACTATTATTAACTAAAGTTAACCTCATTTAATTAGATTATCTATTATGACAAAGCTAAACAATTTATAAATGAGCTTCATATAAACAAATAAGAACATTTAGAAACAGCTCATATTACTATGTACATCTATTCTGTATAATACACTCATAATCAAAATAGCATTCTAACAGTCTTGATAATGGGAACAGAGAAGAGAGTGAGAGAGAGAAAGAGAGAAGAAAGAAAAAAAAAAAAAAAAAAAGGGAGCATTTCCATATGTTATTTTATTAAAAATTTGTAAGAATAAGTTCTTATATTCATTTGAATTCAATATCTTAGACTATTATGGTTCAGACATTACATATGTTAGAGTATTCCTACTTTGTGCCATAGAAATGCAGTTAACAGTTTTAAAAACTTTCAATTACTTGCACCATAAGCTTTCCTCTCATATTTATTATTGCCAATTAAATAAAATATTCATTCTCATACATAGGTTAAAAAATCATACTGCACAGCAATGTTAATTCCTAGTTATACATGAATCATTGTGATGAAAGCCATCTGTATTTTATATATCTGAACTGCAGCTTTAAAATATGTCACCTGACAATTTCTTCTTATATATAATCATAAAGATACTTGTGTTTGTGAATTAGTCAAAGCAAACGATTTATAACATTATATATATTTAAATCATAAGTATTTATATACATTAATGTGCTGCAGTCATGTAAGCTTTCAAGAACAAGTGTATATGTGTTTCACATTCTATTCCTTCTAAAATGTCTCACTTGTTTACTATGACATACTAAGTCATTTAAAATCATTATAACTTTTATATTTTATAAATTACATCTTAAATAAATAAGTTGTTATAAGAAATAACTCACATTTAGATGTCTTAAAGTTCATTTTTCATCACAAAGTCGCATTTACAGCAATTCTACTTCCTGAAACAGTATTCTTCTTGAATCTACGATGTGTCAGCGTGGAATCAGGGGTCAAAGTTCAAATCGGCTGCTTTCAGCTTCTCTGCATGTGTTCTGAGTGTTGAAGCTTTAAAAACATCTCAAGGACACTATTCACGAGGAAACCCACATCCCAGATTGTCTCCCATAACATTTTGGCGGGAATTTTAGTAAAAGCAAGTGACTGACATTCATTTAGTAGCACAAATGAATCTAAACAGTGTAAAACCTTCGCGAAGTATTTTACAAGCCATTACAGTCTCTATGACAGTGAAACCAAGTCTACAAATATTTAACATATTATACAACTTATTTTTATATGCCCCAGTTCATTTTCTCATACAGATCTTATTATATACATAAATTAGTATTATCAAAAGCATATAATTGTATATATAATAGAGAGAGAGAGAGAGAAAGAAAGAGAGAAAGAAGAGCGAGAGAAAAAAAAAGAAAGAGAGAGAGAAGAAAGTAAGAAAAAAAGAAAAGAAGCTACAAAGAGTATTTACAAAGATATATTACTTGCTGTTTGTTTTAATAATGTTAAACATGTGACTTATAACATACTACTATTTTAGTTCTAATTATTTGCAATTATATCATGACATATTATTTAAAATCATATATAAGCAATTAAGTCATTGTATATTATTTAGCAATAGTGTTTAAACAGCATAAATAATTTTAAAGAGCTAATAAGTTATTATTTCACTTATTCCATTTTTTTCATCAGACTTCTCTCCCAACCCTCCCCCACCCCTCAGTGAATGCATAGTTTAGAAAGAATGCTATTATTTAAAACAAGAAGAGTAAGGAAATGTATCAAATTACTAACCTTAGGTCTCTTTATCACAAAGAGAAACAAGTTGATTCATAGCATGTTATTTGTTCCTCAGAATGTTTGATTATTTATAAAACAAAAGAGTTCCTTGAACACAAACAAGCAACCTTGAATAAATCTTTAAAACATTTGTGGCTTTCTGAAAATGAAGTAACTGTAATTGAAGAGTTCAAAAGAAAAAAATATAGAACATGTCATTTGTTTTTTAGTCTTTTTTGCTTCTCCGAAGTCTTCCAAGAAGTTCCTGTTGCCATCCTCTTTAGCGAAGGACTAGCCCATTCCATTTCTTCTATTTTATCTAATATTTTATTTTTTTTTATATACAGCAAAGCAGAGTCCAAGTCTTCAAAAACTCTAGGGCCATCAGGTAAAAAGATTTTTAGTTTTGCAGGAAACAAAAGGTATGTTTTGAACTGTGTTTTCTTAAGCTCTCTTATTAATGGCAAAAAAGCTTTTCTTTAAGTTATTACCAAGGAAGAATAGTCATTGTCAAAACGCACAGTTGCCTCATTAATTTTTATAGGAGCTTTAGCCCATGCAGCCTTTAATACCATCTCCTTGTCATAAGATGATAAAAATCTTACAATAACAGATCTAGGAAACTTTTTATTAGTGTTAAAATTAGATAAAGACCTATGGGCTCTTTCAATACCAAAAGAAAATGCTTCTGACAGATCTAAAGTTTTAGGGAGCCAAGTATTTAGAAAGGAAATAATGTCGTTACCTTCTGTATTTTCTGGCAGTCCAAAAATCTTAATATTATTGCGTCTGGATCTGTTTTCCAGGTCATCAAGTTTGGATTGTAGCTGTGTATTCTGTTTCAGTAAAAATTCAATGTTACTTTCTTCTTCCTGGATTCTGTTGTCCATAAAATTAAGAGTCTCTTCAATACCTGTAATCTGAGCTTTCTGGTGTTGCAAGTCTTGATGTAACAAATCCATTTGTTTTGTAGTTTTTTCTATAAAGTTATCAATTTTAGTATCCAGTCTGTCCATTTTAGTTGTTAGTTGTTGAATTGTTAATAGTAAAGACTGAAGCTGTTTCTTGATGCTGGAATCTTGAGTGTTAGCCTTACTGGAACTCATTCTGAAGAGAGGTGATGAAAGAGAAATTTCAAAGATGATTTCTGACAGGAAAATTATTTAAATTTTCTTTCTTTTTTTGATATTATTCAAGATACTGATATTCCAAAAGTATTCAAAAAGAAAATTATTATATTAGTTGATTTTTAAAGTAATTATTTCCTGTCAGAGCAGTAATGTTGGTGGAGCTGAAGAAATCTGCTGCTATCCTGTGTTCATCCTTGGCCACGCCCCCACATTAGTATGAATTTTCTGAAGGGTATAAAATCTGAAACTCAAATGTCTGTCATTTTCTAACTTCAGTCTTTAGTGATTTGTCACTAATTTGCCAAAAAACACAATTTTATGAAAAATGGACCAAAAATGTGATGCAAAAATATAAAATAGACACACAATACAGCTGCTACCTGTCAAAGAAGGGACACTTTAATATTAGTACTGCTACCTTGAGCAGCTGACAAAGTAAAAGAATCTACATGCATTTCAAGTAATCTATAACTTTGATTATTACAGTTATTTCTTAATTGTAAACCCTCCATGTTTTCTTCCAAAATTGCTATTTTATGGAGGGATTATTAGGGGAAGAGCAACATTTTGAGCCAAAAATTGGGGACAGTTGAGAGGTTGGCTATGCCTAATTCTATAAAGCAATTTATTTGCATGTACCTCTCTGTTAATGCAGTAAATCTGAACAAGGCCAAATATATTGGGGGCACATATAAACAGTACTAAAAATTGCTCTTGTATAAATTGAGACAGTTGATAGAACAGCTCTTACTTTAACATGCATTTTTCTGAAGGTTATGAAGTCTGAAACTTATTATTTAGTGACTTAATTCCTAAATGATTTGCCAGAAAACTACAAATTTTATGAAGAACAAACCAAAAATAAGAAGCAAAAATCTATTCATTCTTTGAAAATCTGGACAGTTGGGAGGTATAGTTCAGCTGGGCCTGTCTGAGTTTGCTGCCCTTCCCCCCTGACAAAATAATGGTTGAATGGAGCCTCTGCAGCCATTTCAATGAACCATTACTTGGCTATTTCACCATTTACCATAAACACTAATGTGCATACTGCTTTACTTCTATGATGAGTTGGACTTCATTTGAAAGTTTTATTTTGCATTTTACAGCACAAACACTAAGTCATCTGTTAAACAAAGCAATGCAGTCTCACAATGAAAACTTAGCATTAAAACTTCTCTGCCCTTGAAACTCACATTCATTGAAACAGCATTGAAACCCACATTCAAAGAAAATACATTTTGCCAGTGGCAGATAAAGATTAATTTTGGTTGTTTTCAAATCAGACGCCCTTGCATATGAAACATACATGTGCTCTTTGATACACCTTCCTCATTGTACTAAAATTATATTCCTTGTACAATACAGTACACTTGTTAGAGGGTGTTTTAAATTTGTTTTGAACATTTTTCCAGTAAGCAATGAAACAAACCATATGCACCCATAATGGCAAAACTGCCCAGTTGAGAACATTTATCATAAAAAAGTCTACTCAGACTTCCACAGTCCACCATTATTAGTAAATATACACAATTCTACAGTCCACCATTATTAGTAAATATGCACAATTCCACAGTCCACCATTATTAGTAAATATGCACAATTCTACAGTCCACCATTATCAGTAAATATGCACAATTCTACAGTCCACCTTTATCAGTAAATATGTACAATTCTACAGTCCATTATCAGTAAATATGCACAATCTCTGAAGTAAGTCATCTAAATAATTCCACATTAAAGAAATCTGTAACTAATGAAGCGGTTGCTGCTAGCAATCACCTTTATATTTCATGGTTTCATCGAAAAATAAAGTGTCTGTTGCCCTCAGGAATAAATTGCCTATATTACATTAAAAATGATAAGCTAGTAATAATATTGCAACAGGAAATGGATGGCAAACTGATAACAGACTCATAGTTAGTATCTTCACCAAGGAGAACATTCTGGCACGGGCAGCATCCACCCTTGTGGGAGTAGAACCCACAGCCTTCTGCATCAAAAGCAAGTACACAGCCTGTTGTGCTATAGTATTAACTAGGCAAAGCACTAAACTTCTATTCCCCTGCAGCTCTCAGCTCCTTGTAAATCTACTCAATACTCAACTGCATCTCAACTCGCAGCTCAAGAAAACTGGAAAAGCCAAAATGTATTGGGGGGGTCAAAAGCCCAAAAACCAGGGACACATTAAACATTGCTTGTATAATCTTGAAAAGTTGCTAGAATAAAATGTTGTGTTGCCACCATACATTTTACTGCCAAGGTCCCTGAGCAAAAAACAGTCAGAGTAACATACCACTACGCCACATCAGCTGCTTTGTAAAAGAGAGGAAGACTGAAACTTAAACGGCTATCATTTAGTGAATTCAGTTCTCACCATAGCTGTCAACCTCTTAGTACAAAACACCTGGACAAACCCAGTAATGAGGGAATACAGCCCTCAAACATATTCAGTGAATTCAGTTCTTCCCATAGCTGTCAACCTTAGCATAAAAACCTGGACGAAGCCAATAATGGGGGAATACAGTCCCAAAAATAGGGACAAATTTAAAATATTCATCTTATAAACTTAGAAAATTGCTAGAAAAAAAGGTTGTGCTACTATGTATTCTGAAGAACATGAAGTTTGAAATTCAAATGCCGGTCAATTTTACTGCTGACAGAACAAAAACAATTTTCAGCAGAGACGCAGGGATGAATACTGCAGACACACCTTTGTAAAATGGCAGGGCACCAGAGCAAATCCACACAAACACTGGGAGGAGATGCAGACTCCACACAGAAGCCACCCCAACCAAGCATCAAACCAGAAAACCTATAGCTGTGAGACAACAATACTACCACTGCACCATCAAACATGCAAGGAATTAAACATTCAGAAACCTGAAGTCTGAAATTCAAATGCCTGTCAATTTTACTGCTGACAGAACAAAAACAATTTTCAGCAGAGACGCAGGGATTAATACTGCAGACACGTCTTTGTAAAATGGCAGGACACCAGAGCAAATCCACACAACACTGGGAGGAGATGCAGACTCCACACAGAAGCCACCCCAACCAAGAATCAAACCAGAAAACCTACAGCTGTGAGGCAACAATACTACCACTGCACCATCAAATATGCAAAAAATTAAACATTCAGAAACCCTTGTCTGAAATTCAAATGCCTGTCAATTTTATTTAACATTTTTTAATCAGGACAGTCTGACTTGGAACAAAAAAACAATTTTCAGCAGAGGCCCAGGAAGAAATAATGCAGACATGTCTTTGTAACATGGGAGGACACAAAAGCAAACCCACACAAACACAGGGAGAAGATACAGACCCCACAAAGAAGGAACCCCAGCCAAAAATCAAACCCGAGAACCTGCAGCTGTAAGGCAACAATGCTACCAGTGCACCATCAAATAAAAACAAACCCATACAAACACAGGGAGAATATAACAGACCCCACAAAGAAGGAACCCCAGCCAAGAATCAAACCTGAGAACCTGCAGCTGGGAGGCAACAATGCTACAACTACACCATCAAATATCAATCATTGCACCATTTACAAACCACAGATATTATGAGGAACAGATCAGATCGAATATGAGGCAAAAATCTGCAATTTTTTTACAAATGCTGGTGGGTAGGGAACTCAAGTCTTTAACACCTGCATACAGGGTACAGGGTTCAAGCCTGAGGTATTCCCTACCACACCACCATGAGCACCTGGGGCATTTACACACACACACACACCATAAAGTCAATCCAGTACAAAGCATCATACACACACCATAAAGTCAATCCAGTACACACACACACACACCATAAAGTCAATCCAGTACAAAGCATCATACACACACCATAAAGTCAATCCAGTAAAAAGCACCATACACACATCAATCCAGTATAAACATTGTAAAATAACAGTAAAAGGCACCATGCACTTACCTGAATATATCCAGCTAATGTATATCCTGCCTGTGCAATACAAAGACCTGCGAGATCCCAACCAACACTCCTTCCCGACGAGATCCCAACCAAAGCTCCTTCCCGACGACGAGACTGTCCTGACTGCTGCTGTTGCAGTCTGGACGCGACACATAATCCCAGCGTGTCTGTGCACTTTAAAAGTGCACAGACGTCTCCTTGTGTCCCTCTATGGGGACTGCCGGACTGCCTGGAGCATGCGCATAGACCGACAGTAGTCGGGACTACTGCGCATGCGCGAAATTTAAAAAATAATTTTTTTTCTATTTTTTTATTTTGAGGGGGCTGCAGTCCGACAGCACGAGCCACCCCTGGGTTTAATACATATAAACACAGCAGGATGGATGGCATCATTAAATACAAATGAACTAGTTAACAGACAGACCTTACATAGATACATGCTTACATCTCAACAGCTAATTACAAAATGGCAGTCTGACTTGTACATGCTCATTGTTTATACACTTTTGCAAGCCTTTGGATAGCTTCGTAAAGGTACATACACACATACTGATCTACATCCTCTCTCTTAAAAAGATTGACCTTTGGAAAAAAATAACATCAGAGTTAAACATGCATTACTATAGATATTAGAAACAAAACACAATGTTCATGTCCAAGTTGCTTCATATCTGCTACAGGATTAAGAGATGCAACTATATCTCATAACATAACAGTTGGGACCAAATTTAGCAACAAGGACAGCCTGCAGTGTACAACTTGTATAAGGAACTTCTGGATTCATCACAGGAATGGGAATGTCCTCTGGAACTTCCTCTGGAATTGGAAAAATGGACAACTCACTCCGGGATAGTCTTTCTCACAGGTTATGTTCTGTGGTATAGGTACAGACACCGGTCTCAAATGGTTCTGATGCTGCCTAAAAACTGCTCCTTCTGATTCCACAATGTACTGTCTCGGCTATGGACCAATATTCTCCATGACAACAATCCAATCATAACCTTTGGATGTTTGTATCCTTACCCCTTCTCCTTCTCATAATGGATTGAGCAGTTTACTGGTCTTATCGTAATAGGACTTCTGGGTTAAGTGCTTCTTCAACCAATTGGCTTTTACAAACCTGTTGTTCTTGACACATGGAACCAACAACTGACTACTGATTGGTAATCTAGTTCTGGTTTGTCTCGACAGAAGTGTCTGAGCAGGTGAACCAAGATGTTTATCACGAGGAACATTTCTGAGATTTAAGAGGTTCAGGAAAACATCACTATTATCTTGTTTTGATTTTTATAGTAACTGCTTTGCACTTTGCACTGCACATTTTGCCAAACCATTTGACTGGAGGTACTCAGGGCTACCTGTGACATGAGTAAAGTCCCATTCTTCAGCAAAATTTTTGAACTGTTGGCTTGTAAACTGTGTGCCATTATCAGAAATAACTTTGTGCAGGCTACCATGTACTGCAAAATGATGCTTCATCTTATTAATGACAGTACTGGATGCTAGGTTAGGGAGGTCAGTCTTGAACCAATAGGAGTAAGAGTCTACTTACACCAAATGGTGTTGACCATTCCTCTCAAACGTGTTGGTGGCTACTATTGACCAAGGTTGTTCCGGAATCTGATTAAGCTGAAGTGGTTCCTTCTGTTGATGTGGCTTAGTACTATTATGCACTGAACAATATGAACATGATCTCTCAATGTCTTGTGATATAGAAGGCCAAAAAATACTAACTCTCTCACCCTTCTTTTGGTTGATTCGGTCTCTGGGTGATCCCAATGCAAGACAGTAATGTACTCTAGTTGCAAGGACTTTGGAACAATTACTTTCGGACCTTTCATAATGATACCTTTGTCAGACAAAATCTCATTGCTTTATGAAAAATAAGGTTGCACTTCTTGAGGTAAATTAGATTGATTTGATGGTGATAAGTGGTTGACCCTCTGCAAAACAGGATCTGTGGCTGAGTGATCTCTCAAGATGTGTGGAAGAAAAATTTCTCACTTCTATGACTTCAAAATTAAGGTTCTCATCCTCATGCTGTTTTGTGCTGTTTCTGGGCAATATGGATAATGTATCAGCAAAATAAAGTTTCCCTTTCTTGTACACAAGATTGAAATTATACTTTTATAATCTCAGCATCATACATTGCATTCTGGCTGGAGCTGAATGGATAGGCTTTCTCAAGACAGTGACTAGAGATGGGTGGTCTGCTTCGATCTGGATAGGTCTACCATAAAAATAATTATGAAACTTCGAACATGCAAACACATTTGCCAAAAGCTCTTTCTCTATCTGGGCATACTGCATCTCAGCTTGGGTAAGAGTTCTTGATGCATGGACAACAGATTGATCCTCTTGTAGAATGACTGCACAAAGACCAAATTTCGAAGCATCGCATGAAAGTGTAACTGGTTTGTGAACATCACAGTATATGAGAGTTAGTGGACTGTCAGTTCTCTGTTTCAGGACATCAGATTCTCTTTGGTGTTGCTCTAACCCAGACCAGGATACATCTTTACGTCAGCTCTCTTAGTGGTGCTGATAGTTGGCTTAAGTCTGGAATGAACTTGCCTAGGTAGTTGATTATGCCAAGAAAACATTGCAGGGCTTGAACACTGTCTGGTGCTGGCATCTTGAGAATGGCTGTTTGCTTAGAAGGGTCTGGTCATAAGCCTGTATTGGTAAATAAATGACAAATATAAGTAACTTCTTGTAGCCCAAGTTTGCATTTGTGTGGGTTGAGCTTAAGATTCACTTGACGTGCCCTTTCTAGAACTTTTCTGAGGTTTCTCTCATGTTCGGCTTCATCATGACCTCCTACTAGTATGTTGCCTACTATAACAGCACAAGGATATTGAGAAGAAATTTGCTCCATTGCACATTGAAAGACTTCACATTTAAAATTTATCCCAAATAGCATTCTCAAAAATCTGTACCTACCAAATGGAGTACTGAACATAGTGGGCAATGAGGATTTTGTTGTCAAGCTGAATTTGCCAAAATTAACTCTTTGCATCTAAGACAGAAAAAATGTGGCATTTGGCATCAAGGCTGTGACTTTTTTGACTGTGTGCATTGGATGATGAGGTCTTTTTAATGATTTATTCAAATCTCATGTATCAATGCATATTCTGATGTCATCTGAGCTTTTCGTATGAGCTACCACCAAGGAAGATACCCATTCAGTTGGAGTTTCAACTGGATAAATCACACCTTGTCACACCATTTTATCTAACTCAGCTTTGAAACTGTCCTGTATGGCTATTGGAACTTTGCTTGCTGGCCTGATAACAGGACTGACCTCTGGGTCTAACTTCATGGAGTACACAACTGGAAGTTTGCCTAGTTTGTCTTTGAAAAGATCAGCATAGATAAAAAAAATGTACTGGGCAAAATTAGAATAGTAGTCTTTTAAGCTAACATGGTGGACTTCCTTATTAAATGAAAGCAGTTCCATTTTCAAACTGTCTCTGAGCCCTAATAATGACTGGACGTGCCTCTTGACCACATAAAATAACAAGCTGTAGCTTTTCCCAGCAGAGTAACATGAAAGCACTACTGAGCCTTTGGTTTGAATTTCTTCACCTCCATAAGCAACAAGTTTCGCACACCTTGCCAAATCAAGCCTTTCACTTTTACACACTCTCGCAAATGTTTCTGCTGATGTAACATTGCACTTGGAACCTGTGTCAGCTTTGAGCTATGTGGGCTTGTCATTTATCCAAACAGTACAAAATACTTCATTCTTGGTCCTTAAATCTACTGCATTGACTGTTTCATGAAGCACTGACATACCCTCAACATAAAACATATGATTGCCACTGTCTAACTGATCAACTCATTTCTTAAAATGTTCCCTCTTAATAAAAGAATGTGGGCCTTTTGATTTACAAAATCTTTTGAAATTATTCCACTTATTGCATCTGTGGCATTGCTGACCAAAAGCTAAACATTTCTCCCTTTTAGATTCATGACTTCCACCACAATTACGACAGTTTGGTAATGAAACTAGGTTGGGGCCCATGCCTTTTGCTGGTAGAAATTGCTGATGACTGTCATGCTTCACTAGACAGTGCGAAC
Source organism: Protopterus annectens (assembly GCF_019279795.1). Taxonomy (NCBI): domain Eukaryota; kingdom Metazoa; phylum Chordata; order Ceratodontiformes; family Protopteridae; genus Protopterus; species Protopterus annectens. The sequence continues at coordinate 756,170,457 of NC_056746.1, forward strand.
TCTGGAATTTGCTGGAAAGTTATGGGGTTTACTAGTGAGTGCTGCAGGGGTTACAGTTGTTGCCATGTGCTTGGGCCTGTTTCTTTTAACCACATGCTGCATACTATTCTGCGAAATATGCCCTGTAAAGGCTATACTTTGTGAAATAACTTTACCACAATACTGCACAAATGTGCAAACAATATACACTTCTGATAACTTGGATATCTTTGCTTAATACGAAAATACGTGCTTTGCAAAAATGCGGTCATTTCCTCTTATTTTATTCGTTTTATGCATTTCAGACTTTATTTCATATATTTTCCATAGCAATTTAAATATTTTTTATCAATATCGTACATATTGGTTTAAGTATCATTTAGAACATTCTGTATGCTCCCTTTCATATTATGCGAAAAGAAATAGTGCTGAGCAAGTTTTACTACCTGAAATTTGTTTCTGACCTGTTTTGAGAAGTTTGCATATTTTAGGGATGATCCACTCGTCTATATTCCTCCAGCTCTAAGCAAGTGCCTTAAGTCATTTTAGCCAAGCCGCCTTTCATTTTATACCCTTTGAATATGCCTATTCTGACTCCATGTCCTTTAGACATGCCACTTCTGGCACCATGTCGCCCGTTCATCTCTAACACATATGACAAGAAGGCAGGGGTTTCGTTTAGATGATTTAATACATAGAAACACATCAGAATGGATAGCAGCATCATTAAATCATTCAATATGAACAAAATATTTAACAGGCAGACCTTACATACATACATGCTTATATCTCAACAGCTAACCACAAAATGGCAGTCTGGCTTGCACATGCTCAGTATTTATGCACTTGTGCAAACCCTTGGATAGCTTCTTAAAGGTACATGCACACATATTGATCTACAATAACTAAGGAAAGAAATTCAGCCTTACTCTTCAACTTTGCTTTTTCCTGCATCCTAGCAACATACCCTAACTGAGTGCATTGTAATAATTGTGAAATACTGAACCGATCTGAGCCATGGTGTGACACATGCTTTAAGGTGTATTTTAGAACTTTTTTCCCACCTTTTGATCCAGTGATGGCCTGAACAAAAACATGAGTAAGGAAATAATTTCAGTCTTCCATTTTTCATTCAAGGAAGAAATATGTTGAGTCTGACAAACAGCACTTCACAATAAACCGTGAAGACTAATGCCTGGAAGTATACATAATACTGCTTGCCTCCCTCCCTCCAAAAAAAAAAGTCAGTTTCTGTGCATTCCTTTAGTGCTGGACTGAGATGAAGGCACAAATGGACACAATCATATATTTAACATGGCCGCTATCAAACATATAATGACATGTCTACTCTCCTGTACCAGCAAAAGGCAGCCTCCTTCTGTGCTCCTCATCAATGACAGACTGAGATGAAACTGTAAGAACAAATGCAATATAATAACATATTTCAATATGTTGCTGTCAGACGTATATAAATGTGAGCAAAGTAAGAAAAAATGATGATAATAGGAAAGCATTATAAATTGTTGCTCCTAGACACTATATTGTCCTAGACAAAACAACTTCTGGACACACCTCCAATGTTTGACAGGAGAGTTAATGTAATAATAGCCACACTGTTCCTAACCCTGGTCCCCTTCCCCACACACAAGCTATAACAATCATTTGTGTACATCTCTGAATTTATTTAATGGATTGCAGAAATAGTGACTGTACTGTCTCCAGTTTCCCCACAACACCACAAAGTCCTTCTGTGCACATCTCTGAGCAGAACAATTAATTTCAGACTAATTAGGGTTTGAGACAGAGACCACTACTAAGTCTGTGTCCAAATCCACTTATACAGCACTGGGTGTGGAGGCTGCTAGCTCTGAGGATCTAATTGTTGTGTGATGAATTTTACTTCTTACCTTTGAAAAATGGTTTGAAAACTTTTTTTAACTTTTCCCCAGAAGAGTGTAAACTTTTTTTAACTGCTACCCAGAAGAGTGTATGTGTCCACAGATATAAAAATAACTCCACTAAGTTTTACACAGATTGATACAGACACTACATTTTTTGATAAACCTGGTTTGTTAGTGTCAGTATTTGTGCGAAGAATCATTGTTGCTGGCAAGTAGGATCTATTACATAGTATACACACACACACACACACACACACACACACACACACACACACACACACACACACACACACACACACACACACACACACACACACACACACACACACACACACGCTGCAGATTAATCTACACTTAAACTGGAGAAATGCCAATCCACCTAGAGCATGTCTGTGGGGTGTTGGATTAAGCTGTCAGAAATGATATAGGAATTAAAGATGTGTTAATCAGTTTACTGAGAGAGAGTAGCTGATGCACAGACTAGACTACCAAGTTATATTAAAGCAAGCACTAGCTTAGGTATTTTTAAGAACAATTTGGACAGTGCTTGTGCGTACAATATTTGTCTTTATATATGTATGTATGTATGCATGGATAAACCCGCACAGAGACAAACATGGTCTGAAGACTCCACACAAAAGAAGCCTTTCACATACATCCTGCTCCTATCAGACCATCACAGATAGACACTTATCATGTGCATTGCTGATTTTATTTATGGAATGTGAAAGAAATTATTGCAAACTTGTTATTCTTTAATACACTGCAATGGAGGGTTGCAGACATACACACACACACACACACACACACACACACACACACACACACACACACACACACACACAAACACACACACACACACACACACACACACACACACACTGCAGATTAATCTACACGTAAACTGGAGAAATGCCAATCCACCTAGAGCATGTCTGTGGGGTGTTGGATGAAGCTGTCAGAGATTATATAGGAATTAAAGATGTGCTAATCAGTTTACTGAGAGAGAGGAGCTGATGCACAGACTAGACTACCAAGTTATATTAAAGCAAGCACTAGTTTAGGTATTTTTAAGAACAATTTGGACAGGGCATGTGTGTACAATATTTGTCTTTATATATGTATGTATGTATGCATGGATAAACCCGCACAGAGACAAACATGGTATGCAGACTTCACACAGAAGAAGCCTTTCACATACATCCTGTTCCTATCAGACCATCAAAGACAGACACTTATCATGTGCAATGCTGATTTTATCTATGGAATGTGAAATAAATTATTGCAAACTTGTTATTCTTTAATACACTGCAATGGGGGGTTGAAGACACACACACACACACACACACACACACACACACACACACACACACACACACACACACACACACACACAAACACAAACACACACACAAGCATGTGCCATAACAATAATAGTTTTACACCAAATTCAATAAATTCAATACCACAACGATGGGCCATCTACAGACCCTGGAAATTGTAGACCCATAAGTCTCACTAGTCTTATATGTAAAGCCGTGGAAAGAATTATCATGGAGATCATCAATAGAGATATAGTAAGCCTCCAGACACTGGACCCAAATCAGTTTGGTTTCGTCAAGGGCAGATCATGCCTACTCAACCTGGTGGACTCCTTTGAGAATATCACCAAAGCAACGGATGAGGGCAAAATCATTCACACTGCCTACCTTGACCTGGCCAAGGCATTTGACACAATACCCCACTCAGGCATTGTTGACAAACTTAAGAGGTTAGATACATACTTGTATGTTACCCAATGGATAGCCAACTGGCTCACAGACAGGACCTAAGACATTAGAATTGGGGAATCCACCTCTACAAAGAGGCCAGTCACAAGTGGAGTGCCTCAGGGATCAGTCCTTGGACCTCTCCTTTTTGGGATTTACTTCTCAGAAGTCAAGGCCAATGTCAATGGTCTCTGGCTGGCAAAATTTGCATATGATTGCAAGTTAGGAGCTGTCATTGAATGTCACACTAACACAAACATTCTCCAGGAGGGAGTGACACAGACAAATAACTGGTATCAGAGCCATGGACTTAATACCAAGAAATGTATAATAGTATTCTTTGTGACGTCATCCATCTCTGGTAACTATCATATGGACAACACACCCCTTAGAGTTGACCCACTAGTCAGGGACTTAGGGGACACAGATAGATACTAATCTAGCCTTTGATCATCATGTGTCTACAGTGGTGAGGAAATCATTCTATGTTTGGCAACTTATAAACAAAGGTATGGCATCTATTCCAAGGAAGTCATTGTTCCACTCTATTCAGCATTCATCAGACCTATCACTGAGTACAGAGGTTCCTCACTAAACGTATGCAGGGTATAAATATCATGTCCTATGCATACCGTCTCAAGGCCCTATTCCTATATTCTGTCTCTTACAAGCTTTTGAGGGCATATGCATGCCTGGCATACAGGGCATTGTCAGATCCCACTCTGATGGAACTTCTGCATATCCACAAAACAAACAGTACCAGAATTACCCATTCTAAAGACTTAAACCTTGCCTGTGTTATAAATAGGACTTGCTGGAGAGATAGGTATGTATCCCAGAGACTACACCATCTATGGAACAGGCTCCCTATCCATGTAAAGCAGAGTTCCACCCTAACCCAATTCAAGTGAAACTCGGACAATTAGATGAGGAACCAGAAATTCATCCCTGGTTTAGCACCTTAGTCTCTAATGCAAACAGGTAACCTGTAAATGGTTCATCTCCCAGACCCATGCTTACACTTATCAAGGGTATCAGAACTTATCAGAGATATGGGATGCATGGCTAGGCTTAAAAACCTATGAACCAATGAACCTATGAACAAGAAACACTAGTACTGTCACAATGGATCAGGGACTACTGTGTAGCAGTGATAAGTCACTTTTATCTACAGACAGCCTCTGCACCCATCAAATACAGCAACTTTACTGATTGTACACACCTCAGATGTCGAATTGTGGTAAAGATAAATGAATCAACAACAACAACAACAATAATAATAATAATAATAATAATAATAATAATAATGGCAGTAATAATAACAATAACATTAAGTGACTCTACAAGTGGCAAATTCATCTTTGGTGTTAGAAGAGCAGAAGGCTGTGTGTTCTTCCCACTCCTGGCGATTGTATTCATTTTCAGTTGCTGACACTGCAGCACAACAGTAGGGAGTGCTGCATTCCAAGTGTGCTGTCCTTTGGATAAGACCTTAAACCGAGGACCCATTAGCTTGGGTTAGTGAGATCTCAGTTTGATGTAAAAGATCCCAAAGCACATCCTGAAAAAAAAAGTAGAGGTGCTTGATTAACATATACATTTATTTTATACAGTTAAAAATCATTAAATCAATTATTTATACTTTCCTTATTTTACATTCATACTTAAAATTATTTAAAAGTTATTAACATACAATAACTTATCTAAACAATTCTATTTTTGCCTTTCTTTTTTCTTTGATATTTACACTCTATCCTTCACACTTTCTTCCATAACTATTTTCTTATTTTAGCTAATACTATTTCTGTAGCATATGCAGTTAATAAACAGTGGTAATATTATTGGAGTGGGTTTCATTCTTTTTGGAATGCAAGGCTTGGATTTATAAGGCCCTTGCAGTCGTTAGCCTAGTAAACATCTATCATCTATGAACCTATAATAAATCATCCTCTTAGATTTCCTTTTTATATAACAAATTCTCATATCTTTTTTCCAAGCAGACATGCTGTCATAAACATTTATCAGCATCAATTTAATTTCCTTTTTCAAACTTCCTATATAATATCTTACTCACTCACACACACATGTACACACACACACACACACACACACACACACACACACACACACACACACACACACACACACACACACACACATATATATATGTATATATATTTCAATACTTCTCATGTATAGTCATTTTTATACTTTATTCTTTTTGCAATTTAAAAGCAATGTTTTGTTGTTTCTTCTTCACTACAGATAGCACTTTTTCTTTCCTCCACCACCTTATATTTCATATTCCCTTTTAAAAGTACACGGTCTAATAAAATTCTCCACAGGAATATCCTCTACTTCATAAAACAATTCAAACCTGTTTCTTTTGTCTTTTATTGCCTTTTTTCATCTTCTTTTCATTCCTTCCATGGGTACACCCACATCGTTTTTCTAAAATCATTGTACTATTCTTTTCACATAAACCTTACTTTCAGAATTTCATTTCATTCTCATATTCTACCCTGTCCCTTTTTATGTCTTTCATTAATTTTAATTCCCATACATTTTTATACTTTTCATATAACATATTACCTATCATTGATTATGTCTTTCTTTTATATTTCTTATTATCCAAAATGAATGCATATACATATATTAAATGCACCACTCAATTTTTTTAAATTCAAACCACAGTCTTCCTTTCAATCATAAATTATCATTTTTCTTACTGGGTTTAGCCTTGAATCCAAAATGAAGCTAAACAAATCTTTAATAACTCTTTTTCCATTTCTGTTGGAAATATATATATATATATATATATATATATATATATATTCCCCTTAAATATGCTAATTGTCCTAATGCATAAGTATTCAACAAATATGTCTTTTTCTAAAATGATTAATAAAAGTTTTTGTATTTGCTCCTGTAACTCACTCCACTGACCTATTACACTTTCATACACAACAAATGTCACTCCTAAAATCTTTATTTCCTTTTTTGTGAAATATATTCCATTGATTTTTTTATCTCACCAAATCCCTTACACTTAATTTTGCTTAACAGCAAACCAGCTTTTTAACAGCTTTTTGATCTTTATTACAACTGTGTTTGTGCATCCTTTTTTTGTTATTAAAGCTAAATCATCTGCATATGTCAAATATATTAGTAAAATAAAATTTTCTTCCATCTTGGCTCCCTCATTTCATACATACATATCTGCATGACTGCATTCATTATGGGTCTATATTAGTTTGCTGAAACTTATTTCCAGTGAACACTTCTTTGTCAACCCATATTCAGTGAAAATGACTTCTGAGGTTCACTGAATTTTCCAAGGGCAATGAAGTATTTGGCCAACTACACAACTTTGCCAATTCCCCACTGTAGTGTGATCTTGGAGTTGGTATATATAGTTGGGGGTGTGGGGGTGAAGACCCCACTTGGGCGGATATGATTTGGTTACTTGTGGGCTCTGTTGTATTGCAGGGCAATTGTTTCATTGCCCTTGGTAAATTCAGTGAACCACAGAAGTGACTTTCACTGAATATGGGTTGATGAAGAGGCATTTGTTTCTAAATAAATTTCGACAAACTAATATAGATGCATTCATTACTCCTTAGTTAATAATTTTTTTCCATCCATTCATTTATCATAACTTTTACCCATGAATTCTTTATTGCAATAATAATTTTCTCCTAAAGTCTGCCCAATTGCTTCATGGTTCACTTCAAAGGCTTTAGCTTTGGCACATGCTATCAGTCTTACTTTTCTTTCAGTATCATCTCTACTTCTTTCACCATAATTTTTATTTTACCTCTCTACCAATACTATCTCCATCCTTTTTTGTAGTATTTTCATAGATTATAGTCAGTATTCCCTAGTGTTATAGGCCTCCAACCGTAATACTTTTTCTTTCAACCTTTTTTATATAGATTTTACCAGTGTGTCCAAATATGTCTTCTTCCATCATACCTTCCTTTAGCCGTTCATTTAATATTAAAAAAAGCTCTTTTGTTTTTATTCATTTCCTTGTAATACTCATAACTTATGTCATCCAGTCTTGATACTAAATCATTCTTACCATCTTTTACCACATTTTCTATTGTTACTTCATTTTCTAAAACATATTTACTTTTGCAGATATTTTTTCACTTACTCTTCTGTTCTATCTCCTCCATAGTATCTTTTTGTTTGCATTATATGTCTACTTTGCCATCTAAGATAGCAGCCATCCTTCCATCTCTCTTTTTAACTTCTTTCCCAAAAATAATGGGAAAGCTCATTTTCCTTTCCTTTAAGTTAATATTTGCTTATATAACATTTTTTTACATTTTCACCCCCCCCCCCCCCCCCCCCCCCCCCCGCCCCCCCCCCCCCCCCCCCCCCCCCCCCATTCACTTATCAACTTAATATTCTGTGTTACTTTCCCTTTTTTTCCCCCAGGCTACAGATAAAATCTCCTACCATCAATATTGGCATTTTTACCAACACATTGTTTTATTTCTTTAAACAACTAATTTCTTTCCATCATATTAACACAACATACACACATACACACTCACACCCTGTTGCATATACTTATACACATGGACTACCCTTTCTATGTATATATATTTCAATACTTCTTATCTATAGTCATTTTTATACTTTATTCTTTTTGCAATTTAAAAGCAATGTTTTGTTGTTTCTTCTTCACTACAGATAGCACTTTTTCTTTCCTCCACCACCTTATATTTCATATTCCCTTTTAAAAGTACATGGTCTAATAAAATTCTCCACAGGAATATCCTCTACTTCATAAAACAATTCAACCCTTTTTCTTTTGTCTTTTATTGCCTTTTTTCATCTTCTTTTCATTCCTTCCATGGGTACACCCACATCATTTTTCTAAAATCATTGTACTATTCTTTTCTCATAAACCTTACTTTCAGAATTTCATTTCATTCTCATATTCTTTTTCTTCTACCCTGTCCCTTTTTATGTCTTTCCTTAATGTTAATTCCCATGCATTTTTATACTTTTCATATAACATATTACCTATCATTGATTATGTCTTTATTTTATCTTTCTTATTATCCAAAATGAATGCATATACATATATTAAATGCACCACTCAATTTTTTTTAAATTCAAACCACAGTCTTCCTTTCAATCATAAATTATAATTTTTCTTACTGGGTTTAGCCTTGAGTCCAAAATGAAGCTAAACAAATCTTTAATAACTCTTTTTTCCATTTCTGTTGGAAATATATATATATATATATATATATATATATATATATATATATATATATATGCATATATATTCCCCTTAAATATGCTAATTGTCCTAATGCATAAATATTCAACAAATATGTCTTTTTCTAAAATGATTAATAAAAGTTTTTCTCCTAAGATAATGTTTTTGTATTTGCTCCTGTAACTCACTCCACTGTCCTATTACACTTTCATACACAACAAATGTCACTCCTAAAATCTTTATTTCCTTTTTTGTGAAATATATTCCATTGATTTTTTTATCTCACCAAATCCCTTACACTTAATTTTGCTTAACTGCAAACCAGCTTTTTAACAGCTTTTTGATCTTTATTACAACTGTGTTTGTACATCCTTTTTTTGTTATTAAAGCTAAATCATCTGCATATGTCATATATATTAGTAAAATAACATTTCCTTCCATCTTGGCTCCCTCATTTCATACATACATATCTGCATGACTGCATTCATTATGGGTCTATATTAGTTTTCTGAAACTTATTTCCAGTGAACACTTCTTTGTCAACCCATATTCAGTGAAAATGACTTCTGAGGTTCACTGAATTTTCCAAGGGCAATGAAGTATTTGGCCAACTACACAACTTCACCAATTCCCCACTGTAGTGTGATCTTGGAGTTGGTATATATAGTTGGGGGTGTGGGGGTGAAGACCCCACTCTAAGTGAATATGATTTTGGTTACTTGTGGGCTCTGTTGTATTGCCCAGGGCAATTCGTTTCATTGCCCTTGGTAAATCAAGTGAACCACAGAAGTGACTTTACTGAATAATGGGTTGATGAAGAAGGCATTTGTCTCTAAATAAATTTCGACAAACTAATATAGATGCATTCATTATCCTTAGTTAATAATTTTTTTTTCCAGTCCATTCATTTTATCATAACTTTTTACCCATGAATTCTTTTATTGCAATAATAATTTTCTCCTAAAGTCTGCTCCAATTGCTTCATGGTTCACTTCAAAGGCTTTAGCTTTGGCACATGCTATCAGTCTTACTTTTCTTTCAGTATCATCTCTACTTCTTTCACCATAATTTTTATTTTACCTCTCTACCAATATATGTAGTATTTTCATAGATTATAGTCAGTATTCCCTAGTGTTATAGGCCTCCAACCGTAATATTTTTTCTTTCAACCTTTTTTATATAGATTTTACCAGTGTGTCCAAATATGTCTTCTTCCATCATACCTTCCTTTAGCCATTCATTTAATATTAAAAAAAGCTCTTTTGTTTTTATTCATTTCCTTGTAATACTCATAACTTATGTCATCCAGTCTTGATACTGAATCATTCTTACCATCTTTTATCACATTTTCTATTGTTACTTCATTTTCTAAAACATATTTACTTTTGCAGATATTTTTTCACTTACTATTCTTCTTTACAAAATGTTCTATCTCCTCCATAGTATCTTTTTGTTTGTATTATATGTCTACTTTGCCATCTAAGATAGCAGCCATCCTTCCATCTCTCTTTTTAACCTCTTTCCCAAAAATAATGGGAAAGCTCATTTTCCTTTCCTTTAAGTTAATATTTGCTTATATAACATTTTTTTACATTTTCTCTATTATTTTTGCACATCTGTTTTTCTATTTCCCTTATTCTATCACCTCCTTCTTCTATTTCTCATCATTCTAGAAAATGACTGTGTGTGTGTGTATATGTGTATATCTATATATATATATATATATATATATATATATATATATATATATATATATATACATGCTTGTATATTACCTACCACTGTGTCTTTTATTTATAAAATGGTCTCATTGTCATTTCAGCTTTCCTAATATTTCTCTCTATCACTTATTTCTCTTTCTAAGCTCTGCAGTTCATCTCTTTATCCATTCCCATCCTTTATATTTCACTGTATTCCTTTAATGTAGCCCATACTCTTCGATTATTGAAATTCTGCCATCTGCACTTCCCGTTATTTCTTTCATGTATTTAAAGGAAACCATATAAACAATTTCAGTCTTAAAAATTCCCCTTTTATATTCATTCTCTATTCTTTCCAACATTTAATTTCCCACATTTTATTCATTCACTTATCAACTTAATATTCTGTGTTACTTTCCCTTTTTTTCCCCCAGGCTACAGATAAAATCTCCTACCATCAATATTGGCATTTTTACCAACACATTGTTTTATTTCTTTAAACAACTAATTTCTTTCCATCATATTAACACAAGCATAAATCACTATTAATCTCACACCCTGTTGTCATATACTTATATCACATGGTACTACCCTTTCTGATACTATTATTGTTACAATTACAATTCTTGTTTCATCATTTTCATAAGAATTCTTATTTTGGAACATGTCTCATTTCCTACTGACCAAAAAGTGATGTTTATTTTTTAGACCATTCCACCACTACCAAACCTCTTATATCATTTTATTCATATTTACTGCTAAACTTCTTATATCATCCTTTTCCTTTTTTGTGTTTTACTTCCAGATCACATTTTTCTTTTTCTTTTCCTAAGTCTTCTACCAACTGACCAACTGATTTTTCACTATCTTGTTCTTGATCTTCTTGTGTTCTCATTTCTCCCTCTTCTTTACTTTCTAAATCTGCAAATGCTTGAGTTATCATTCTTTTTTCTAACTACCTCTTCATTGTTTAACCTTTCTTCGGTATCCCTTCTCTATTACCCATTTTTTACATCTTCTAGAGTAATATTTTCAACTGTTTGCCTTTCTTCTAAGCATTCTCTTCACCTACTCTTTCCTTTTCTAATATAGGACAGTCAAACCAGAAGTGTCCACATTCTTTACAATTTCTAGGAAAAAAGGCTTACATTTTTGCTTTATGGCCCCTCTCACCATTTTAGCCACATCTTATCTTGTTACAATCTTGTATCAATGATTTTCATCCCCACAGAAATACATGCTTTAGTTTGGCTCTAGAACATAACTAATCTTCTCTTGCCATTTGCAATTATTGTATTTGAAATATGCTGAATTATACCACCCTTAAAATTCAATGTCACCCACACTTCCCATCCACAAGTGCATACTTTTCTTTTATCGCACATTTTTTAACATCATGTACTTTACTACACAGTGAAAGAAAAATACAGTTTTAACTCATGTTCATGCATATCTGAAATCCTAAACTGCAGATTTATTTTCTTTGTAGTTGTAGTCCCAAGCTGTGAAATATATAATCTTATTTTTTTCAGTCTCAGTCATCAATGTTTCCAGCATGTTAAAGCTTTAAAATGTCACTTCACCAAATTTTTCAGCTCCCAAAGAATTAATGTTTTTATATATTTAATATAAATTCCTGGTGACAAAATAATACTATCCATAGTGTCATGACTGTTCCTATTGCCATTGTTTTTACTTTTTATTCTTAACACTGGTCATATTTTCTGTGGCTATTGAGAAACTGCAGATCTGTGTTCCTACCAACTCCTTCTTCCATTCTTGCTTGCCTTGTTACAACTGCATAGCATCTTCTTTCTTGTAACAGAAAGAAACCCTGTTTCAGAGGTCAGCTCTTAAAACTGATTACTCCACCAGTCAACAATACCTCCAGTGTTTTCCATTCACCAACTATTACTTCTGTTTTCAGCTTTTCAGTTTCTTTCTCTTGTAATACTCTCTCCACCATGTACTACACCTCACTTCCTCTCCTTCCTTTGGCTCTACATGGTTCATCAAATCTAGCGCTGTTGTGTCTCCAATCCTCCAATTTCCAACTCTGCAACAATTAATTTGTCTCATTCTCCTTCATTCATTATGTATTCTAAAGATCCTGTCTATATCTCTGCTGCACTCTTCTCCATCTTGGAGTTTCCAAAACTACAGTAGAAGCCCTGCGGAACTACCTAGCCCTTCAGAGTTCTTTAGTTCTTCTCCTCCAAAAGGTATTTTTTTAATTTGCATACATATATACAATTCCTATTTTTACATATTTACATATTTTAACATCATTCAATATATTGATATTTTCATTTTAAATATCCCTCCACTCTCTTACCACCAACAAAAAACATATTTTCCAGTATTTTTGTCAATGACCATTTTCCATTGTATCTGATTTCATTAAGATTTCATTCTGTGTAGTCCATGTTACATAGAATATGATTTTGTCCATTTTCTTAGCTTCATTCTGGGATCTTGTCCCATAAAACCCATACTCTATCATGCCCATGTTTAACATTTCAAAATTTAAATATCTTTTAATCAAATCATGTTTACATACCTCTATACACTGTTTTGAATTCTGTCACATTTATAAAAAACATATTCTGTAGTTTCCTTTTCTTTACATTTATTACATGTTCTATCCTGTTTTTTCTTGTATGGCATATGTGCCCCCTCTGGTAATTTTCCTACGGACAACCGCCACAAAAAACATTGAATTCTTTAATTGTTTTATAATTTCTGTATCTCATCATTATTACTTTCTACTTAGCTATCTCTGTTTCCATGGATCCACCAAATAAAAGGCTATCATGATGTTAATCTACCATTATTTTCTAGCCTGTTCTATCACATTCTTTTTTTAATTTCCGTAATACAATTTTACTACAAAATTCTTTCAATCATTTATTCAAGGGTAGGGGAAGTTCCCTGGTGTCCTGGCCAAATTTCCCCTAGCAGCATAAATACCACTTTACATCTCCGCAGAAAAGAGGCAACTAGCACAGTGGGACTAACCTAATCAACAAAAAAAAAACTAAATAAATAAAGATGAAAATAAATAATAGTCACAATTAATTATTTTCAGTTTGCATCATACAACCATACTGTAAAATAGTCCCTCTCACTCTACACAAATGCATACTATTCTTGCAAACACATATTAGTGACAGTTTAAACTGACCAACAAATAAGCGGCTCAGTTACTTTCATCCTCAGGCAGTCCAACCCAGGTGCTCTAGCCACTTCTGTGTATACTTCAGATGTCTGCTTGTGATAAAATTGATGGCCACATAATTATTTTTGACTTTATTCCACACAGTTTCCACATATATATAGTATTCCAAGTTTTTTTACACAAATAACATTAGTCCTGCAAAGACAGCATGACAATTTAGTCAACAAACAACAGAGTCACTTTGCTCTGCAGACAGCCTCTGCAATTATAACTGCTTTGCCTGTGCATACCTCAGACACTAATATCTATACCTATATCTGTATCTTATATATATATATATATATATATATATATATATATATATATATATATATATATATAAATATACAGATATATGTATATCTATATATATCTATATCTATCTATCTATCTATATATATATATATATATATATATATATATATATATATATATATACACACACACACACACATATATGTTGACTCTCTAAACAAAATCTATTCAATTGCCCAGACTGACATTTTGAATTTGGGAATGTCATTTTTACAGAATGTCAGAAAGCATCACCTCAATATTCGCATTCGAACTGATTTGCAATGTCAGGAGGTGATGTCAGACCCTCAGGCACTTGTCCTGAAGCAGCCATAGTATTTATGGAAAATGGAAACTCAAACAAAACTTTTGAACCACACAAAAAGAAACAGACGGCCTGGAAGCTCCCAAAAGGAATCCTGGAAACGAACCAAACTACAATGCAGCAAGTCTGTCAGCCAGATAATAATCCAAATAGTTGAAGTCAAATAAAAGTCTCTGTAAAAAGCCACCAATTTTTTTAAGCCTTAAAAATATAGCTTTTCGTCAGTCCCAAGACCAACTTCTTCAGAAATAGTTAAATGCATCTACACCAAGTTACAAAATGGCCACCTTGACCTTTAAACTCTTACATCCATGACATCACTTCCCTTAATTCACCTTTAAAGGGATACAACATCACTACATATAATGAACATTATCCTATCTCTTTCCTTACTTTAATAATATCACACTAAAATATAAATAAACATTGCAATAAAACATGATTACATTAATAAAAAACATTTTTAAAAAAGGAGAAAAAAAGGGGAAAAAATCACTACTGAAATAACATTAATAAAAAATCAATCATACTTTAACCTACAATTGACTACAATTTCTAAAATAAATATAGTGACATAAAATGCATGGATATACACAAAATTTCACATAAGCGACATTTTAGACTATAATAAGGGGTAAGCCATAGGATTTATACTTAAGCACAAGTTTTTGCAGTTTTGCAGGGGGGCAAGCCCCCATGTACTTCCAATGTGGTGGGGCTGCATCCTCCACACACCCTGCATTTTATATATTACAACTATGAGATTGCACTCTAGTGCAATCTGTTATAAAAATGTCGCTCCCATATTAAGGAATGCACACTACCATTCACTAATGAGGATTTGAACATTTCAAGATCGGCATTATGGAAACTGGAAAACATGAATTTGACCATCCCAAATTCGTGTAACTGCCAATTCATATTTTGATAGTAAACCTATTATATATATGTATATATACAGATATATATATATATATATATATATATATATATATATATATATATATATATATAAACACCTGTTCAAAGAGTCTCTGACAAAGACCAGAAATAAGGAACAGATTTTCAATATTGTTTTTACAACATTGCTACAATATTACTGTTTGCATTAGCGTACACTTTCATGAAATAAGAAAGTGAAATTTGAAACTCACATTTATCTTTCTTAGTGGTTGCAAGTTGCTGCAATCCTCAATGATTTACCAAAAAAAACAATACTTCTTATGGGGAAGGGTCAAAAGATGAGACAAAAGTCATGGATATTTTAGAAACTGGGGACAGTATCTGGTTAGTTGTTTGCCAGGACTTAAAAAATACCTGCTACAAACTGGACCTGCATGAATGTACTCATTCAAAATACTATCCAGTGCTCAAAATTTCCAGGTTTTCTGTTAAGTCCCACTCACTAGCTTATAATCAGTGAATCACAGAGTGATTCATTGAGTAAAAGTAGGTGAGTGGGACTGAGCTAAAATCCTGTAAAGTAAACAGCAGTTTCTTTAAAGGGGGAATTTCTTCTCTGTATAGGTTTTTTAACACATGAGATAATAAAACACAATAATATAAAATTGAGAATGAGCTTGAAAGAGAGGATAGTATGATATGACAGGAGAGACAGGAAAAAATGTGAGGTTGAAAATAAGGGAGAGAGAGAGAGAGAGAGAGAGCGGTAAAGAGGTTTGTATAATGTAGAAAGTAGGAAATAAGGGAGCGAGAGATGTCAAGCTGTATTGAAAGTGGGTTGATGGGAAAGAGTATAGTTTAGATAGAGGACAGTAATAGGATGATAGAAATATAGGAGCAGACTAAGATAAATTAAGGACCATAAGAAAAGTAGAGGTGAGAAGGGTAATGGTAGGGGGGGAGGGTAAAGGTAGGAAGGGTTCTATTTCTTTCAAGTGGGTTTTGAGAAGGACCAGGTCCAAGCTTTGCTTAAGAATTCTTTTAATGCATTTTTGAATGACTACAGGTTGATATTTGATCTGATATTTGTGTTAAGGTTATTTCAGACTTTGGCAATGGAATAAGAGTAAAGGCTTTTTCCAGCAGATATGTTTAGTTTACTGAAGCTGTTTATCTTCGGATCATAGGTATCTTGTGGGGAGGTAGTTATGTAGAACAGAAATAAGAGTAGGGCAAGCAGTGGGTTTTTAAATAATGTTATGGGCTGTTGAGAGTTGCAGGTAGGTGAAGTGTTATGGTAGTTCAAGCCATTTAAGGGACTGTACAGAAGTAGTGGTGGGAATAGTATGTGGAACTAGTAACAAATTTAGTTATTTTATTATAACAAGATTCCAGTTTTAGTTTGAGGGAGATCTGGAGATCAGAAGATTATAGATCTGGATCTCTAAAATCCGGAGATCTGAAATCTGGAGATTAGAAGCTCCATATAAGAGTGAAGGTATTAGGTAGGTGTTTGCCAGAGGGATTCTGGTAGGAGTGCTTAGATAAAGTTTATGCCTAAAGAGCATACCCATTTTCTGATGTTTTTTATGTTATTCTAGATGTGGAGATCAAATTTTAGGTTTTCATCAGTTGTCATGTCTATAAGCTTGGTATGTGGGTCTACTTGAATTACTGTGTTATTTCTGGGATTAAATTTTAAAAATTGATATGTCCATAGAATGGGTTTTTGGGGTAAAGTGTAGGAGTTTTTTTCTTTTCTTCTTTTTTTTTAGGGCTGAGTTACAGTTGGGAATAATCAAGCCAGATTTCAATCTGCATATTAAATTAGAGACCCTTGGCAGGAAGAGGTATGCAGCACAGAGGAATGCCAGTCATAGTAGGTTGGTAGTCACAGAGAGAAAGACAGAGAAAGAGAGACCTGCCATTTTACAGACTGTTGTCTTCCCGGGTTGGTGTACCTGCGTTTCCATAACCTAACTCTCTTCCTTCTCCTTATATGATACAACTAAATTCCTATGTGCTTTTGCTATTAGTGACTGATGATACATTCGTATTTATTTATTTTTTCATCAATTGTTGATACTGGTGCAATAATGCTGATTAATAAATCTCTGTTTATACCTTACTGAATACATCTGGCAGCCAACTAAATTTCTGCTTTTATGTATATATTATGTATATATACATTGTAATCAAAACCAACTAAATACTTGCTTTTATGTATGCATTCTGTATATATTACTGTAATCATTATGCGTAACACTGTTTCTACTTCTGTACCTATTAATATTTAATTTGTTTCTGTATCTATGTTCTTGTCAGAGCTTTTCTCCCCAGGCCTCCACCACTGAAAATGGGCCCTTTAGTACCCAGTGGATCTTCCTGGTAAACAAAATGCAATAAATAAAATAAATAAAAAACAAATAGATACATAACTTGTAAACTATTTCAAGGAGTTGGAAGGAGAGACCAAGTGCAGACAGTTGGTGTAAGCTTTAGTATGGGAAAAAGTGTTTAATGTATTAGTAAGTTCTAAAAATAGTCAGGAGATGTAAATTTGTTGGAAGTCTGTAGATTATTTATGATATCTGTAAAAAAGAGGAGAGATTGTCAGCACTTGTGGGCAGGTCTGAAGTTGATGTTGAATTAAAGTTAGTAGTTTATTTTGGAGAAGACCATTAAGAAATTGCTTATGGACACATTTTTCTAATATTTTGGACAGGGGTGACAAAATAGTATCGGACAATTGTTGGATACTTCAGTGAAGTTTCCTCCAGCAATGGAACTATGGAATGATTTTTCTAGATGATTCATTGTCTGTAATTGCTCCCCTTTGGTTCCCCTCCCTGTTCAGATTTCCATAAATCATGTGTAAATAATCCCAAAAATTCCCATGAATCTTTAATTATGTGTTTTATAGATGTGTATACATGCTTCAATTTATAATCAATATATTTCCCAAAGGGGAATACTTTACTATTACTTCCAGAGATAATAGGCCTAAAGGGAGGATCAGATAGGTCCTTATGAATTTTAGGGATCCCTTTAATTGTTGCCAGTATGGGGAAATCCACCTTTAAATATTTGTACAGATCCTCATCTATTCTGTTCTCTAATAAAAATTCTTCCAAATATGAGTCAATACGTCTATATGAAATGTTAACTTCATTTAATGATGATACTTCATATTGGTCTGTATTATATAATATTTCAAACATTTTATTAATATATTTGATGTTATCATATAGTACTATCCCACCCCCTTTATCTGCTGCCAATACTCTTACATTATTCTCTTTGAGTTTCTCCAAAGTTAGAATAGCCTGCTGGTTTGCTGCTCTATGCTTATTATTATATTTCTTTTTATTATACAATGAATATATTTCCTTATTTATAACATTCTCAAAGGAAATTAATGTCTTGGCAAGCGGGGGGGTAAAAGTACTCTTCTTTCTTAAACCTTTATTGTATCTATATTCTGTGTCAGATTGGAAAAAAATTCCAAGATTTAATTTCCGAAGAAACAGTTTGGTCTCAACTAGTGTATCAGTAAGGTCCATTGATCTGTCTGGGATGAATTTCATTCCCCTGGTCAAAATTTGTAGTAGTTCAGGGTTGATATTGTATGCTGTATAATTAAATATTTTAACATCCCCCCTTCCTTCTAATATATTGGGGAATGTAGGGTCAATTGTCTGCCTAACTGGCACTATCACTGACATCTCCCCTGCATTAAAGGGCTCATTGTTCCACACTTCATTCATTATCTGTAATTGCTCCACCTTTGGTTCCCCCTCCCCTGTTTCTTCAGGGTCGGCCAATTTTCCGCTTCCCCATTCTCCCATAAAAAATCTTGTTCAGGGATGTTGGGCCTATATGAATTTCGTCTCTCTTTCGCATATGTATTATTTTTACCTCTTATATTTCCACTTCTCCATCTATAAGCCTTCCCCTGTTCATACTGCAAAATATCTCTTTGTAATTTCCTATTCTTTCGTTCAAACATTTTTTTGCTGTTTGTTTCTGCATAATCATACTGTTTTTGGTAAAGTACTTCCCATTGTGGGAATAACAAATCCCTAGTGATACTATTGCTCATTTCTTCTGCCTCACTCAAAAGGCTACTTAATTTCATATCATTGTTGGTTATAATAAATTTCATGACACGTTTTCCAAAATCATCAAACATGCTATTGCAGATTTTAACATTCTCTGTATTCATTTCTATACCTATTGGCTCTTTAAAAACCGTAAGCCCATAGGTATTACATTGCAGTCAATGCATTTACGCAAGTTAGATATTAATTATAATTCTTTTAGTAGTAATACCAAGAGTGTGAAGGTGGGTACTAAAAAATGTGGTAACTGTAACTACTGTAGTTACATTCTTGAAAAGGATTCAGTTACACTTAATAATACTGTTAAAACAAGAATTAGATTTATGAATGGGAACTGTATGAGCCAGCATGTTATATACTTAGCCCTGTGCAACACATGTATGAATTATTATGTTGGGAAAACTGATCAATTTCTGAAAAACAGAATATATGATCACTTGTATTGTATAAAAAAGAATGATCCCAATAATGCCTTGTCTAGGCACCTTATGAATAATAAAAGTTGCACAGGGTTTAAGTTTGCCATTTTGGAATTGGTGAAACCAAATCCACGTGGAGGAAATATTAAGGCACTAGTGAGTGACAAAGAAGTTAGATGGCAGATTAGACTTAATGCGGCAGTAGTACCAGGACTTAATGAAGCAATACCTACTAAGCCATTGTTAAAATAGTAGGCAAGTAATACAATGTAAATCTTAAGCTATAAGGGTATGCTTCGTGTAATGTCAAAAATAAAAATAAAAATGAAAATAAAAATTAAAACAATAATATTAAGAGTTGTATACATCTTGACACTGTTGAGGCACATATAGAATAAAATTTTAGATGTACATATAGAATAAAATTTCATATGTGCTTTGTTCTCTATGGAATAGGTTATAAATATGACTATGTAATAAACATTAAATATTAATAACTTTGGGATAACTAATAATAATGGACAAGGAAGACATATTATTGACATTATTTCTAACCACGAGTTAAAACTAGAATGAATGTTTGTGTTAGCAGATGAAATATTTATAAAATGTATGGAACCCTTCTTAGAAATTAACTTTAATAAGATGAGAGTATATTACATATAGTTGAACTATTTTAATTATTGCGGAATCATTTTAACCCAAATGTAAAGTGCATTATAATAGATCTTGTACTGTGTTTTTAAATTTGTATTTTCTTAATTGAATAATTAATTGTATAATTTACGTTTTAGGCGGGAATTTTTTGTATAATAAGGAGGTGGGTGTTTTGTTATGTAGTTCTGATGAAGTCCAGTTGTATCTGGATGAAAGCGCTCAGCTATCGTTGGTTCATTTATTGGAATAAAAGAGAGCTTTGGTTGGATTTGCCTGGACTATACATTTTTTCAGCTGGAGACAGTTGTTTTTCTGCAAAACCCATACTCTATCATGTCCATGTTTAACATTTCAAAATTTAAATATATTTTAATCAAATCATGTTTACATACTTCTATACACTGTTTTGAATTCTGTCACATTTAAAAAAAACATATTCTGTAGTTTCCTTTTCTTTACATTTATTACATGTTCTATCCTGTTTTTTCTTGTATGTGCCCCCTCTGGTAATTTTCCTACGGACAACCGCCACAAAAAACACTGAATTCTTTAATCGTTTTATAATTTTTGTATCTCATCATTATTACTTTCTACTTAGCTATTTCTGTTTCCATGGATCCACCAAATAAAAGGCTGTCATGATGTTAACACACCATTATTTTCTAGCCTGTTCTATCACATTCTTTTTTTAATTTCCGTAATACAATTTTACTACAAAATTCTTTCAATCATTTATTCAAGGGTAGGGGAAGTTCCCTGGTGTCCTGGCCAAATTTTCCCTAGCAGCATAAATACCACTTTACATCTCTGCAGAAAAGAGGCAACTAGCACAGTGGGACTAACCTAATCAACAAAAGAAAAACTTAATAAATAAAGATGAAAAGAAATAATAGTCACACTTAATTATTTTCAGTTTGCATCATACAACCATACTGTAAAATAGTCCCTCTCACTCTACACAAATGCATACCATTCTTGCAAACACATATTAGTGACAGTTTAAACTGACCAACAAATAAGCAGCTCAGTTACTTTCATCCTCAGGCAGTCCAACCCAGGTGCTCTAGCCACTTCTGTGTATACTTCAGATGTCTGTTTGTGATAAAATTGATGGCCACATAATTATTTTTGACTTTATTCCACACAGTTTCCACATATATATAGTATTCCAAGTTTTTTTCACACAAATCACATTAGTCCTGCAAAGACAGCATGACAATTTAGTCAACAAACAACAGAGTCACTTTGCTCTGCAGACAGCCTCTGCAATTATAACTGCTTTGCCTGTGCATACCTCAGACACTAATATCTATACCTATATCTGTATCTTATATAAATATATATATAAATATACAGATATATGTATATCTATATATATATCTATATATATCTATCTATCTATATCTATATATATATATATATATATATATATATATATATATATATATATATATATATATATATATATATATACACACACACATATATATGTTGACTCTCCAGAATCTATTCAATTGCCCAGACTGACATTTTGAATTTGGGAATGTCATTTTTACAGAATGTCAGAAAGCATCACCTCGATATTCGCATTCGAACTGATTTGAAATGTCAGGAGGTGATGTCAGACCCTCAGGCACTTGTCCTGAAGCAGCCATAGGATTTATACTTAAGCACAAGTTTTTACAGTTTTGCAAAGGGGCAAGCCCCCATGTACTTCCAATGTGGTGGGGCTGCATCCTCCACACCCCCTGCATATTATATATTACAACTCTGAGATTGCACTGTAGTGCAATCTGTTATAAAAATGTCACTCCCATATTAACGAATGCACACTACCATTCACTAATGAGAATTTGAACATTTCAGGATCGGCATTATGGAAAGTGGAAAACACGAATTTGACCATCCCAAATTCGTGTAACTGCCAATTCATATTTTGATAGTAAACCTATTATATATATGTATATATACAGATATAGATATATAAAACACCTGTTCAAAGAGTCTCTGACAAAGACCAGAAATAAGGAACAGATTTTCAGTATTGTTTTTACAACATTGCTACAATATTACAGTTTGCATTACACTTTCATGAAATAAGAAAGTGAAATCTGAAACTCACATTTATCTTTCTTAGTGGTTGCAAGTTGCTGCAATCCTCAATGATTTGCCAAAAAAAACAATACTTCTTATGGGGAAGGGTCAAAAGATGAGACAAAAGTCATAGATATTTTAGAAACTGGGGACAGTATCTGGTTAGTTGTTTGCCAGGACTTAAAAAATACCTGCTACAAACTGGACCTGCATGAATGTACTCATTCAAAATACTATCCAGTGCTCAAAATTTCCAGGTTTTCTGTTAAGTCCCACTCACTAGCTTATAATCAGTGAATCACAGAGTCATTCATTGAGTAAAAGCAGGTGAGTGGGACTGAGCTAAAATCCTGTAAAGTAAACAGTAGTTTCTTTAAAGGGGGAATTTCTTCTCTGTATAGGTTTTTTAACACATGAGATAATAAAACACAATAATATAAAATTGAGAATGAGCTTGAAAGAGAGGATAGTATGATATGACAGGAGAGATAGGAAAAAAGGTGAGGTTGAAAATAAGGGAGAGAGATAGAGAGAGAGAGAGAGAGCGGTAAAGAGGTTTGTATAATGTAGAAAGTAGGAAATAAGGGAGCGAGAGATGTCAAGCTGTATTGAAAGTGGGTTGATGGGAAAGAGTATAGTTTAGATAGAGGACAGTAATAGGATGATAGAAATATAGGAGCAGACTAAGATAAATTAAGGACCATAAGAAAAGTAGAGGTGAGAAGGGTAATGGTAGGGGGGAGGGTAAAGGTAGGAAGGGTTCTATTTCTTTCAAGTGGGTTTTGAGCAGGACCAGATCCAAGCTTTGCTTAAGAATTCTTTTAATGCATTTTTGAATGACTACAGGTTGATATTTGTGTTAAGGTTATTTCAGACTTTGGCAATGGAATAAGAGTAAAGGCTTTTTCCAGCAGATATGTTTAGTTTACTGAAGCTGTTTATCTTCGGATCATAGGTATCTTGTGGGGAGGTAGTTATGTAGAACAGAACTAAGAGTAGGGCAAGCAGTGGGTTTTTAAATAATGTTATGGGCTGTTGAGAGTTGCAGGTAGGTGAAGTATTATGGTAGTTCAAGCCATTTAAGGGACTGCACAGAAGTAGTGGTGGGAATAGTATGTGGAACTAGTAAAAAATTTAGTTATTTTATTATAACAAGATTCCAGTTTTAGTTTGAGGGAGATCTGGAGATCAGAGGATTAGAGATCTGGATCTCTAAAATCTGGAGATCTGAAATCTGGAGATTAGAAGCTCCATATAAGAGTGAAGGTATTAGGTAGGTGTTTGCCAGAGGGATTCTGGTAGGAGTGCTTAGATAAAGTTTATGCCTATAGAGCATACCCATTTTCTGATGTTTTTTATGTTATTCTAGATGTGGAGATCAAATTTTAGGTTTTCATCAGTTGTCATGTCTATAAGCTTGGTATGTGGGTCTACTTGAATTACTGTGTTATTTTTGGGATTAAATTTTAAAATTTGATATGTCCATAGAATGGGTTTTTGGGGTAAAGTGTAGGAGTTTTTTTCTTTTCTTCTTTTTTTTTAGGGCTGAGTTACAGTTCGGAATAATTAAGCCAGATTTCAATCTGCATATTAAATTAGAGACCCTTGGCAGGAAGAGGTATGCAGCACTGAGGAATGCCAGTCATAGTAGGTTGGTAGTCACAGAGAGAAAGACAGAGAAAGAGAGACCTGCCATTTTACAGTCTGTTGTCTTCCTGGCTATGTACCTGCTCTATAACCTAACCTCTTCCTTCTCCTTATATGATAACTAAATTCCTATGCTTTTGCTATTAGTGACTGATGATACATTCTCCGTATTTATTTATTTTTTCATCAATTGTTGATACTGGTACAATAATGCTGATTAATAAATCTCTGTTTATACCTTACTGAATTCATCTGACAGCCAACCAAATTTCTGCTTTTATGTATATATTATGTATATATATATTACTGTAATCAAACCAACTAAATTCCTGCTTTTATGTATGCATTCTGTATATTACTGTAATCACTATGCGTAACACTGTTCTACTTCTGTACCGATTAATATTTAATTTTTTTCTGTATCTATGTTCTTGTCAGAGCTTTTCTCCCCAGGCCTCCACTGAAAATGGGCTCTTTTAGGCCCAGTGGATCTTCCTGGTAAACAAATGCAATAAATAAAATAAATAAAAAACAAATAGATACATAACTTGTAAACTATTTCAAGGAGTTGAAGGAGAGACCAAGTGCAGACAGTTGGTGTAAGCTTTTAGTATGGGAAAAAAGTGTTTAATGTATTAGTAAGTTCTAAAAATAGTCAGGAGACAAATTTGCTGAAGTCTGTAGCATTATTTATGATATCTGTAAAAAAGAGGAGAGCGATTGTAGCACTGTGGGCAGGTCTGAAGCCATGTTGAATTAAAGTTAGTAGTTTATTTTGGAGAAGACCATTAAGAAATTGCTTATGGACACATTTTTCTAATATTTTGGACAGGGGTGACAAAATAGTAATGGGACAATTGTTGGATACTTCAGTGAAGTTTCCTCCTTTGTGCAATGGAATTATGAATGATTTTTTCCAGATGACTGGGGCATGTGCTTCTGTAAAAGATCTGTTAATTAGAATACCAAGTGGTGGCCTTTGCAGCAGGTTTAAGGTATTCAGCAGAAAGACTGTCAACAGAATTTGAGATGGGTTTAAATTTGTATATGAAATTTTTATGAAGTTTATACAGACATGTTTTAGTAGAAACCTATGAGAATTTATTGTAGGGTTTTGAAATTAGTAAGTTTGGATAGGAGGAGGAAAGGTACAAACTGGGTTTAATGGTGAAGGTGTTGTAGGGGTGATGTTGATATGAGATTGGTTTAATGGTGTTTTTGGCATAAATTATTTATAGTTAGGTTGGCTATACTATCAATAAAATATATATTAATTATGGTGGAAGTTGGAAGAGTTGATTTGTCTGGGTGTAGATTAAAGTCCCTTTGAGTTATTGGTTCCTGGATTAAATAGTGAATTAATGGATTAGCAGAATTTATTGTGGTTGTTTTTGTTGTTGCCTTCCAGGTTGGCATATAATTGTTTTTATCACTGGCGACTAGTTTCTGAAGTTGATTCTGGAGCTGTCTAAAGATTTTTATATTTGCATATGTTTAATATATGAGAGATTCTTGTTATGGTTACATTGTTGCTTAAATATATCTTTTATAATAAGCAAGTCAGACTGATGCTCTTTACTAAGGTTAAATGCATTAAATTCATTGCATAATTTCCAGATAGATACATTTCTACTATATTCGATATTGTTAATATGAACATACGTATCATACCACAAAATCGTAAGCAGTACATACTCATTATCATATATCAACTTTTTGACTTTTACCTTTACTAACAATACTCATTACTCCTACTGAGGTATATTATATTTAACTTCATATGTTTTTCTAAATAATATGAAATGTCAAGTTTATTGATTTAGGAATGTACCCACAATTAACTATACTAGCTGAAATGCAAACAGTTGATTCTTTGGACATGTATTAAATTAAGTGAATGTAAAATTGCAAATACTCTAACTAATGCACTTCTGCTTATATCAGCTCTCTAGAAAATGTTTATTGGAAAATAAAGTCAAAATTTATTTAGACCGGAAACCTTGCAAATAGCAAAAAATATTTATTACAGTAAGTACTTTAGTCCATCAAAGAACTCTGGACGTCTTCAGAATAAACACTTTATGCAAAACAATCAATTTATATAACAAGCCAATCAAAATGGGAAAGCAATTACAATCAATAACAAATTTAAAAAGATAAGCATACAAAATTTTTCAAATTTGGGTTTTTTTATAAAAAAAAAATAAACCATAATTAATTTATTTTCATATACCCTTAAAACCTTATTTAAATTAAAACTTTAAAAATTAAAAAAAAATCAGCAAAATCCAACTACCTAACACATTTTTTCTCACTTTATGAATACTTAATATTAATGGATTCATTACGTCTTAGAAACATATAAGCTTGTAACTTAATTTGCCACAAAGGGACATTGTCCAACACTGTAAAATAAAACTTCTTAAAAGGAGAGCAGACATTTGCATTTTTAAAAAGGGCATTATTCTCATCATCCACTTTAATGGACTACAAATGTTCTTTAATTCTTTAAGATAACGTCACTGCAGAGACAGGAAGAGAAGGATGTTTCAAACAGCACTAGGTGCAAAGGAAAGTACATAAAGCTGAACGAATAACAGTTGAAAGTTGGGTGGAATGGACAGAGTAAATAAAACAAAACAAAAAAGACTCAACAGATGTGTATAAGGACATAAAAAAGCAGAACCATTGTATACTGTGTGGGCAGAAAAAGGCTGAAAACAATTTCAAATGATAATAAGGCCTAAAGAAGCAAAATATGTCCATTTGAATTATGTTTAAGACATCAAGTATACATTCCTGTAATTCCAGACAAAAAGATTATGTAGGGCATCAGGAACAGATACAATGCATTTGTCCTGCTTAAAACAAAAGTTATCGCATAGTAACAAGAGGCAAACTATAAACATTATAGTACATTACTTATTAGTGGCTGCTTATAAATGTTTCTGAGTATATAACATATAACTAGCAATGCACTAAGGTATATGATACTTAGAAAAAGTACTTAAAGTTTTCTGTATTAATAAAAATATGACTGGACTCACAGCATGCAGCCGCAAATATAGACACAAAGCAGTAATTCAACAAAATATCTACAGTATGTTCCACAGGGAGATTTACTGAAAAAGTGTTCAACTAAAAAGGAAACAGGAACACCCTGTAGATCAATATAGGTAGCTTTTCTTCTGCAAAGTTCAATAGAGATACGGAAACAAATGAAGCTGGATACAGAACTTGGATATAATTCACACTGTTTTAATTTAAGCGCTTTTCGTCTAACTTGATAGTTAGACTTCTTCAGACAAAACACCATTAAAAAATTCAAACTTAAATAAACTCTTTAATTAAAGTCATGTGATGGCAAGAGCCCCAAATTTAAAAGGGCATGACATTTAAAATAAAAAATGTTAAAAAAGCAACAGTTTAAAATAGAGCAGCATTATTTCAAATTAATATATATATATATATATATATATATATATATATATATATATATACATGTATGTATGTAAATATATATATATATATATATATATATATATATATATATATATATATATATATATATATATATATATATATATATATATATATATATATATATATATATATATATATATATATACTAATTCATGTAACACCTTAAATAAGTTCATATACATAACAATATAAAAATAAAAAATAAAAAAATAAAAACAATTTAAATTAATTATATAAATACATGTATTATGTCTATCTAAATATTTAAACTTAAAACTAAATTTATTAATGAAAAAATATATCTAAAGGACTAAATATAAAAATACACATAAATAAATAATCTATCTAAATATCAATTTCATCTAAACATGCTTTTTAATTTTAACAAACACATTAAAGAGCATTTATCGTTTAACCCTGGGTAATAATACTCAGATAATCTAATTTGCCAATACAGCTCTAACTTCTCCAAATATAAACTAGTGGGTCCACCTCTATTACTATGTTCAGTTTATTGTATAACCCAAAATTTAAAAGTGTGATGTGGAAAAGTTTTAACATGTTTGGCTAAAGCATTTTCTTCCTTTTGTCTTTGAATGCTTATAAATGCTCATAAATTCTATCATGTAATCTATGATCAGTCTTTCCACTGTAGAAAGATGGACAGAATTCACATTTAGCCACATAAACAACTGATCTAGAGTTGCAATTATATTTCTTCTTACTTGCAAGCCTAATATCATTAATAGTTAAAATAGCATCAATTTCTACATATCTACAATAAGGGCAGTCACCGCATTGTGTCATCCCAAGGTGTCTACTTGTTAACATTTTATTTTTCTCAAAAAGGTTTTTTAAAATTCATACTTTTTCTATAGACTAACATAGGCCTATCTCCCACTTTGCTAATAACTTTGGCATCATCTTGTAGTAACCTTCAATTTCTGTTAATGATGTTTCTAATCTGCTCAATTTCCACACAATATGTCATAATAAAGGACAAGCCAAATTTGTTATGGTTGGAGTATTCAGATCTATATTATTCACACCCATTTGGCATGCTGTACTCTGCTTTGCAAGAATGGGGATATATAAACCTAAATTCCTTTTATTTTTAACTTCTTCAATCAAACCATCTATGAGAACCTCAGGATAACCTCTTCTAACAAACATACTTTTCAACTGAAGACATTCTGAGGCAAAATCATTAGATGTAGTGACCAAACATGCAGCACGCACTACTTGGCCTTTCACTACAGATCGCTTTTGGTAAAATAGATGAGAACTGGTAAAATGTAGGAAAGTATTTTAATAAGTAGTTTTTCTAAATATATTTGCTTCCCAAGTACTTTCTAATCGATTTTTCTTAAGAAAACACATCCAGAAATTAAATCTGTTCTTCCTGAAAATCATTAGTAAATTCTAAAAAGTTAGAAGTGTTGTTAAAATATTCAATCAGTTCATTTTTATTACCATTAAACAGCATAAAAATATCATCCAAATATCTAATATAGAATTTAATATTCCTACATATCTGTTCCTCCAAGAAAACAAAAGTGTTCTCCCACTGTGACATAACTAAATTCACATAGCTTGACCCACAGGGGGAACCCATCACTACTCCTCTGATTTGTAAATAAAAACTCTTATTAAATATGATGAAATTATTAGTAAGAATTATATCAAGAAGCTCTCCAATCAAAGAAATCTCAGCTTGTGGTGCACCGAAAATTCTCATTCTCTGACCAACCCATTCAATGCCTTGGTCATGAGGGATACAAGTAAAAAGATCCTTTACATCCACTGTGACAAAATTTAAACTCATGTCACAATCAATCCTATTCAATTTTTCCAAAAATGACCAAGAATCTTTAGTTATCTTCTCTTCTCTCATTACATATTTCTGTAAAATGTTATCTACCATTTTTGCACATGCATAAGTTGTTGATTGTCTACTGTCGACAAGTGGTCTAAATGAAGGATTGGTTAAACCCTTATGTATTTTGGGTAAACCAAACATAGTTGGAATAATAGGTGCTAACATCTGAATATAATTATACATACTAACGTCAATTTTACCTTCAATGAATAAATCATTAAAGTAAATTTTAATTCTCTGGTTAGCTACATTATATTAATTTAGGGAGGCTAGTTAATAGACTTCAGAATCTAAAATAGATTTAATTTTATTATTATAATCTATTATGTCCATAAATACCAGGCCCCCTCCTATGTCAGGTTTCATAACCCTGACCTGAGATTCACATAAAACATTCACTAGCTGTTTTTCCACATATTATATCATATTATGCTGAACACTGAAGTTCTTATTGTTGTTACAATAAAGCATTCTTAAATCTAATTCACAAACTCTTTCAAAAGCAACATGTAAAGGTGTTTTGTAACAACTAGAAACTCTAAAAGTTTTGTTGTTCATGTTACTTACTCCTAATAAAATCTGTAAATTTAATTTTCTCACGAACATTTTCAAATCACGTTAGTTTTGCAATGTCCATTCTTCTTGAAGGAACAAATGTTAGTCCTTTTGCAAAAATGTCAGCCAATTCTCTAGACACATGAAAAGAAGAATAGTTATAAATAGAAAAATTGCCTCCAGTGTTGGTAATTATAACTGGAGTTTCACTAGATGCGATTTCAAATGTTATCTCCTGTTGTTGTTCCTCCTGCGTTGGTTCTGAAAATAACGTTGTTTGCCCCAGGTAAAACCCTGCCATGATGAAGAATTAGAATGTTGATTATACTGGTTGTATTGGTTGTCATCACCTTGTACACGTTGGTTGTCATTATTGTTATAAACAGGTTGATTAGAGCTTGTCATTTGTTTTTTGATACGTTCACTCCTTCTGATGTTATTACTACTAACCGCATAACTTGTAGATGGTTCTTCATTAGAAAAATCCTATCCAATGTCATTATTTTCCCTTAGAGGGAGGGCATTTTGAGTATTATTAACACTCAAACCTGAATTAGAAACATTGCTGTTAGTAACATCCATATTATGCCATTCCTGAGAAGGTGGAGGTGCAGGATACACAGATTTATTACTATATTGCAAACAATCCCTTTCCAGCTTTTTAATTTTAACAGGTTTGTAACTTCACAATATGTTGATCTATACTGTTAAAGACATGAGTATAATCATACTTGTATCTTTCAAAATCAACATGAGACTTGATATCAGTGTCAAGTTGAACAATAGTCTTGCAGTTCTTTTTCTATATTATGGTAATCCCGACACATAACTTCAAGCAATTGCAAACCCTGTTTGTTGAACAACTCAATTAATTCTACATAAAATGTTGAATCCGCAATTAATCCTGTCAGATATTGCCAAAAGTGAAGTCCTTTAGGGACTATGTTCTCTTGTATATAAATGTTAAAGTACTCAATTTCAAGATTCAGCTTCTTAAATTTCAATAATTTTCTATCTAGTTCATTCAATTGAGCTGGAAGCATAGCAACAGTTACAACTGAGTTTCCCCTTTCTTGAGAATTATTGTTCACTGACAGACCTAAAGGGGTAACAAGCCAGTCTTGTAATATTCCAATACTTTCCTTCATTTTACCAGTTCTCATCCATTTTAACAAAAGTGCTCTGTAGTGAAAGGCCAGTTAGTGCGTGCTGCACGTATGGTCACTACATCTAATGATTTTGCCTCAGAATGTCTTCAGTTGAAAAGTATGTTTGTTAGAAGAGGTTATCCTGAGGGTCTGGTAGATGGTTTGATTGAAGAAGTTAAAAATAGAAGGAATGTAGGTTTATATATCCCCATTCTTGCAAAACAGAGTACAGCATGTGAAATGGGTGTGAATAATATAGATCTGAATACTCCACCTAACAGTAACAAATTTGGCTTGTCCTTTATTATGACATATTATGTGGAAATTGAGCACATTAGAAACATCATTAACAAAAATTGGAGGTTACTTCAAGATGATGCCAATGTTATTAGCAAAGTGAGAGACAGACCTAAGTAATTCTATAGAAAAGGTTTGAATTTTAAAAATATTTTTGAAAAAAAATAAAATGTTAGCAAGTAGACACCTTGGGATGACACAATGTGGTAACTGCCCTTATTGTAGATATGTAGAAATTGGTGCTATTTTAATTATTAATGATATTAGGCTTGCAAGTAAGAAGAAATATAATTGTAACTCTAGATCAGTTGTTCATGTGGCTAAATGTGAATTCTGCCCATCTTTCTACATTCAAAAGACTGATGGTAGATTACATGACAGAATTTATGAGCATTTATATAGCATTCAAAGACAAAAGGAAGAAAATGCTTTAGCCAACATGTTAAAACTTTTTCACATCACACTTTTACATTTTGGGTTATACAACAAACTGAACATTGTGATAGAGGTGGACTCACTAGTTTATATTTGAAAAGTTAGAGCTGTATTGGCAAATTAGATTATCTGCATATTATTACCTAGGGTTAAACGATAAATGCTCTTTAATATGTTTGTTAGAATTAAAAAGCATGTTTAGATGAAACTGATATTTAGATAGATATTTATTTATATGTATTTTTATATTTAGTCCTTTATATATATATATATATATATATATATATATATATATATATATTTTTCATTAATACATTTAGTTTTAAGTTTAAATATTTAGATATACATAATACATGTATTTATATAATTAATTTAAATAGTTTTTATTTTTTATTTTTATATGGTTATGTATATGAAATTATTTAAGGTGTTACATGAATTAGTATATATATATATATATATATATATATATATATATATATATATATATATTAATTTGAAATAATGCTGCTCTATTTTAAACTGTTGCTTTTTTAACATTTTTTTTTATTTTAAATGTCATGCCCTTTTAAATGTTGGGCTCTTGCCATCACATGGCTGTAATTAATAAGTTTATTTAAGTTTGAATTTTTGAATGGTGTTTTGTCTGAAGACGTCTAACTATCAAGTTAGATGAAAAGCGCTTAAATTAAAACAGTGTGAATTATATCCAAGTTCTGTATCCGGCTTCATTTGTTTCCATTTACAAGTTTTTGTTTGTTGCTTTTCGTGGTTCAATAGAGATACACCAGATGTTAGAACTTAAATGGTAGCCCCAAAAAATGCTTTTCAGACTGAAAGGGGAAGCCTGTTTTAAACAGCACCAATAGTCCCATGTTAGGCAGTTTATATCAATCAGGAGCTTGCCAAAGAAGGAAGATGAAGATCCTGCTGGCTGGCATGCTTTGGAGTTACTTGCATTTCTGTCTGGCCTTTTAAACACACCTCTCAGTCTGCAGAGATAGAAAATATAAACAAAGGCCCTTGAATGTTTAGCTAAAATGCTGGACATCTAATTATCATAATATTTGAATGTCAACCTTCAATGACTATTTCCAGTTCCATTAGGAACATGGGATACTACTCATAAACACAGGTTTAAAAAACACAGTGACAAAAATTATAGAAAAATATAAGCATATTATCAAAGAGACAGTGTAAAATCTGTAGATGTTAATGAACTGTGTCACAAAATTCTACAACACAAGGTCATTTATTTTTTGCTTCAGAAAAAGAGAGTTGCAAGATGCGTGTTCTTTTTCTTTAAATTATTGTTGCCCCCATTATGTTGGTCATGTAGTGTAGTTTTCTGTGTACTAACAGTTTCAAAAATCACATGAGATGGGGGGATTCAGAAAATTGTGTGACGTGGTAAATCAAGATGGAAAATAAGAACATACCTCCAAAAATAGGGACATCCTCAATCAGGCCTAAAAATAGAAATATTTCTATAAAACATGGGCATTTGAGAGGTCTGCTTTTAAAGATGTGGTGCAGCCTTTGAGGATCTTGTTTAAGCACTAGGTCAGTAACTTGACTGTGGAATTAAAAGGAAGGTTGTGCCATTTGCTGACCTTAAATTCTTTGCATGCTCAATTTGTAGAAACATGGTGGAGTGTTTTAAATGGGACAGTTTTTAGATGCAAAGGGATAAGGACCCACAGTTTTCCATATGACTGAGAAAATGTCACTGATGAAAACAGTTTAGTTTTGGGTTGTTTTTCAGTTCTACACTAATGAAAAGAAATTAGTTTCCTGAAATAATAATTAGTCAAGTAAATCAAATAACATTTCAGTGATTTTACTAGTTTCTATATCCTAGCACTACACGACTGCAAACTGAGGGGAAGCAAACAAACTATAAAAGTGGCATGTGGTCAGTACAGGTAAGGTAAGAAGAGGCAGTTTTTGGCACAAAGGATGGTGGGTATATGGAACATTCATTCTGGTAGGCAGTGACAGTCAATGCATTAGCAGAATGTACAAACAGAAACAGTAAACAAGGTCTAGGAATAGGATGGCGATTGGGCCTCTTGCAACAGGTATACTTTGGGGGGGGTGACTAGAGGGGACAGGGTGATGAATTGTGCTCCAAATCTGTCCACTAGCAGGTTGGCTAATACATCTGGTTGAGTATGGGTGCCATCTACAACCAGTTAAGCACATAGCTGGTGCGATGCCCCTGCACTGGCCCAATAATCAAGGAACCTCAATCCTCACCACTGGAACAGTGGGGAATGTACATACTGAAAGGATGACAAGTGCATACGCAGTAAAGTGCAATTTACCTTAACAGCACACAGAGATCACAGTCAGCCTGGGGCTGGTTTCTTCCTCTTTCTCCAGATCCCCAATAAGAGTCCCCAATGGCAGAGCTATAGGGTTAAGATCTCAGCTGAGTGGCCAAGTCAAAACCTCCAGCATCCTCTCTGTCCAACCAGTGCTTCGTGTCCCTGCCCAAGTAGCTGTCACACACACACTTTGAGATTTGATTTATATACAAGCACAAAGACACACACACACACACACACACACACACACACACACACACACACACACACACACACACACAAACACACACACACCTAGGAAAGGCTGCCACAGGTTTACTAGCTATGCCCCCTTCTGCCCAAACTATAAGGTATTTCCAGCTGCCACCAGCCATCTCTTTATCAGCTACTCTAAGGCCCTTAACAAAGTATGTCCAGTCCTACTGTGTAATGTTACTAATAATCCAAATGGTAGTCTCACCAAAAGCAAGGCTATGTAGGAGGGGCCTGTACAGTGTCACGATAAATATATGCAAGTACTCTAAGAGTTTAAATATGTCTCACAAATATCAGACACAAAGATAGGTTTAAATATATTTAATAATAATTAAATAGTAAAAGAATAAGACAATACTCAGTAAGTAATGAGTTACATCAGAGTTCAAAATCAGAGGAAATATTTAAACAACACTACAGGACAGTCTCATATAAATAAAGAAAACATCTAAGCTATACTTTACTATATTCCTATTTGAATCTAAAACAGTTATTATGCCCTAAAAACCTACTTACAGCAAGGCAAGTGCAGAAGGTGGTGATGAGTGAATGTTTCTAGGTCAAAGACGAGATACAAAATGCACAGTCTCTCTGAGAGAGTTCTTAAATTAATGTCAAATATTACTGCTGGGTTAGCTTGGATGACATGACTTTTTGTCACCTGACTTTCATTTCCCAAGTTAAACCCCCATTGTAGCATTTAGCATCTCTCTGTGAAAAATACATACCTCTCAGAACTTTGCAGCTGCTAGCAAGTCATAAAACAATAAAACACTTCTACATCTCAAACCTAGTAATTATGTCTCTTTCAAGACAACTTATGTTCTTGAAGTTTTGCAAGTTAACCCTCTCGGTTCTAGTTTCTACTGTTAAAACATATAGATTTACACAATTACAATAGTTTATATACATTTCTATTCTAAGCCAGCAGGGCAGGTTGAGGTTACATTTTAGCCCAGTACTTTACACCTTTACACATACTTCTGTATGAATCATATCAATATTCACAAATGACATTAATTATAGCTGGGTTGGCAATATTGCCCTATGTCACAGCTGGTTATCTCCTTTTAAGTTTTGGATATAGTTAAAGAATGCCTTGTGATTCTCCTTAGCTAGGGAGGCAATTTTTCTTTGTAATTAGCTTTGGAGGACTTAGCAAGATCTCTAATTTGTTCATTTAA
The DNA here is from genome assembly GCF_019279795.1 of Protopterus annectens. Classification (NCBI taxonomy): domain Eukaryota; kingdom Metazoa; phylum Chordata; order Ceratodontiformes; family Protopteridae; genus Protopterus; species Protopterus annectens. Next base: position 756,206,291 of record NC_056746.1, read on the forward strand.
GTTAGAGAGGGATATCTTCGTCTGTTGAGCCAGCTCCTTCTTGTTCTTGGACATTACTTTTGTTTTCTTGTTATATAGCCTGTTATTACTTGGGGTCTACCAGGGTGCCTTGTTTTTTCAGGAAGACCTGGTATTAATCTAGTCAGGTACAGCTGATTCTATACATCTGCTTAAGTGGTTATGCAGGGCATTGGTGTACACCTCTGCAAAAGAGTCTGTATTATCTACATTTGACGGGGCTTTGAAACTTCTTATACCATCACTTAGTAGGAGGTAGTTTGTCTTTGAAAAATTCTTAAGCATTTTTGAGTTCAGTGGGGTAACGGGTCATGTAATTACATCAAATTAAACTGATTTATGGTCCCATCTTACTAGGGAGAACATCACATGGGGTGGAGTGCAATACTCTCTCATGTTATTGAGTACTTTGTCCAGGACATTTGAGCCTCTTGTGGGTGTGCTGACTAGCTGTACCTGAGCATCTGCATTAACAAAGTCCAAGAACCTCTGAGCCAGCATGTTTGTGGTTGTGTATGTTTCCCAGATAATGGTAGGATAATTAAAAGCACCCATGAGTAAGGTATTGGGCTGCATGGCAAGTGACTCCAGTAAGTCCAGGTATGTGATATGCTTTTCCTGTTTCATGGTGGGTACCTATAGCTAGCTATGATGTGGAAGGGGCTTTGCCTATATTTAATTGGACAAAGAGTAGCTCAAGAGAGTCATACTGTTTGACCAGTCTTGAGGTGTAATTATTCTTAATGAAGATGGATACACCTCCTCTTTTGGTTCTTTCCTGCTCAATTTGTGGTCTGAATGTATGAAAGGCACTGTAGCCCTGTATAGCCGGGGCGCTTTACACACCTTTGAACCATGTCTCGCTGACTTCACAGATGTCAGCATTTTGCAAAGTAAGGAGTGCTTCCAGGGAGTGCAGTTTCTTCTTTAGACTCATAGCAGTAAGCAGCAGTACCTTGAGTTTATCTAAAGAGGATTATGTTATGTTGGGAGACTGATTATTTTGACACTGCCTAAAAAAGGCACAATAGGGATGGTTAATGCCTTTGCTGGTTGCCAAAATCCTAGAGGACACAGGTGCAATCCATCTCTGGCAAAGCAGTGTGGCCTGTCATCCGTGTCTCCCCAGGCTAACAGATATTGGATCCACTTGGACATGACACCAGAAGCTAAGTCAATTGTTGAAATCAATCATTTTCTGTTTGTATTGTGGCATCATCCTTGGAGAAGGTAGAATGCTGCTTAAGGGTATGCTTATACCTGCCCATCACACATAATCTGAAAGCTCAGTCATGTCTCTCTTCATATAGTCCAGTGAAGTAAGTCTCAAATCATTCATCCCCACATGGACTATGATGGAGTTATACCAGTACATGTGGTTGAGTGACTTGAGTGCTTGAGTGACTTGACAGATCCTGGCACCAGACAGGCAGCTAACTGTAACCTGCTTCTTATCCAGCCTGATGAGGGGGACATCTGTGTGTTTCACATGGGAGTCACCTATGTCCAATACATTAGGTTTTGTGGTGCTATGGCTTATGAGCTTATTTGTTGAGACACTAGTGTGTGTGTTACTGTGTTGAGGTTGTTTTTTGCATTGTTATGTGTGTAAGTGGTTTATGTTTGGGAGGCCACTAATCTTTTGGTAATTTACTAGCGAGTACCTTGGCATGATTTTTAATGTCATGCCCTTATTTAGTGTGGGAAGTATGTGTGCTGACAACCTGTTTGGCATTGATATATCCTTATATGAAAGTCTTACCTCCAATTCCATAGTATAACTACATTTCTCACATAAAGTATTTGTTTGTTTCAGGAGTAAGTGGTTGTCAGTATACATGAGACAATTGCTACATTGTCTCAGGATGCCCATGTCTATCAGGCTGGTCTGAGAGATGATGGGAAAGTGCCTATCCATGATAGCAGGCTCTTACTGTATGTTTTAGTAGGGCCTATCCATGATAGCAGGCTCTTACTGTATGTTTTAGTAGGGCCTATCCATGATAGCAGGCTCTTACTGTATGTTTTAGTAGGGCCTATCCATGATAGCAGGCTCTTACTGTATGTTTTAGTAGGGCCTATCCATGATAGCAGGCTCTTACTGTATGTTTTAGTAGGGCCTATCCATGATAGCAGGCTCTTACTGTATGTTTTAGTAGGGCCTATCCATGATAGCAGGCTCTTACTGTATGTTTTAGTAGGGCCTATCCATGATAGCAGGCTCTTACTGTATGTTTTAGTAGGGCCTATCCATGATAGCAGGCTCTTACTGTATGTTTTAGTAGGGCCTATCCATGATAGCAGGCTCTTACTGTATGTTTTAGTAGGGCCTATCCATGATAGCAGGCTCTTACTGTATGTTTTAGTAGGGCCTATCCATGATAGCAGGCTCTTACTGTATGTTTTAGTAGGGCCTATCCATGATAGCAGGCTCTCATGATAGCAGGCTCTTACTGTATGTTTTAGTAGGGCCTATCCATGATAGCAGGCTCTTACTGTATGTTTTAGTAGGGCCTATCCATGATAGCAGGCTCTTACTGTATGTTTTAGTAGGGCCTATCCATGATAGCAGGCTCTTACTGTATGTTTTAGTAGGGCCTATCCATGATAGCAGGCTCTTACTGTATGTTTTAGTAGGGCCTATCCATGATAGCAGGCTCTTACTGTATGTTTTAGTAGGGCCTATCCATGATAGCAGGCTCTTACTGTATGTTTTAGTAGGGCCTATCCATGATAGCAGGCTCTTACTGTATGTTTTAGTAGGGCCTATCCATGATAGCAGGCTCTTACTGTATGTTTTAGTAGGGCCTATCCATGATAGCAGGCTCTTACTGTATGTTTTAGTAGGGCCTATCCATGATAGCAGGCTCTTACTGTATGTTTTAGTAGGGAAGGGAATGGGTTCATTTGACAGGACTGTCTTGGTAGTGCCTAGACAACAGGGACTTATACTTTGTATAGGCTAAGGTTGATCAATTAGGCAATGCTGCTCAGTTCACAACTGAGTTTCTCAAAGAGCAGCACCATGCAAATTAAAGGCTTAAATAAAAACAAAGAGAAACAAGTTTTAAGCTAACTTCAAATCAGGAAAGCACACCAGCAATCCCCAACTCAGACAGGTTAAAGCCACACATTTCTGCCACAAGGGTGCAGAAAAAAAAAACTTCTTAATATAGAATAGCTGGTTTGGAGGCCAAGTGTAACAAGACCACACAAACTACCTACAATATTCCTACAAGTTATAGATGCAGTTTATTTATTTATTTTTTTTGTTATAAAGTGCAAAACTGACAGTAAATAGCTTAAGAAACTGCTAAAGTACAGTCACAGCATATAAGAGATGTCCAAAAACAATACTTATTGTTTGTCTTTTTAGTACTGAACTGCTCCAGGTGAAAGCAGATTCTCAGCAATCAGTATCAAACTCACCAACCCAAGAGCAGCTTTGGGTATCTATGTCAAAGCCCACATAAATGTGAGGCTTAATTAAATACAAGCAAAGAGAAACATGTTTTAAGCTAACTATCATAATAATGTTAAAAAAATAACATTTTTCATGCAGGATGTATTGCTTCAAGGTAGTTCTATTGTGAAAAAAATGTTTGTGGCTTTATAATATTTAATTATTTTAATTATACCTATTAATTCTAACCTTCATAGCAATGTTTTAAATTTTCTTTGGTCTCCTGAGCTGGATTTCTTTTGCTGCATGTGTTTTCTTGCCATTTGTCTTGGATTTATCCTGCTTAAGCTCCTTAATTTTTTTGCATATTACCAAAAATGCCAGCTTCCTCTGCTACGTCTGTAATAACAATTGTTTTTATTGTTTGTTTACAACTGTTTTGCAGCCTACTTTAAAATGGTTTTATTGTTTGTGACTGATTTGTAGTGCCTATTTGTAGAACTTGAACAATTTATAGCATAGGCTAGATTCAGACTTACTAAATCTAGACTGTTTGGAATTTTCTGAGCACTAAAGTCAGCCATCTTACATCAAGAGGGCCCTTCCTGCACCCTTGTGTCAGAAAAGTGTAGTTAAGGATCCTTCTGAGTTGGGGATTATTGGAACAATGCTCAGTCTTGGGCTTTCCTATTGGTTAGATTGTTTGAAAACTTTTTACTTAGTTGATATTTAAACACAGCATTTGCTGGGATTTGTACTTAGTCTACCAGAGCTACTCAGAGTTTGGCCTCCTTAGCCAGAGATCTGAAGTCTATCTGAATGAAATCCAAGTAACCCTGTGAATTCCACTGAAAGTAAGTATTTGTTTAACCTTCTTTGCACTGTTGCAAAGAAAAGACTTTTCAGCACAGAAACATGATAAAAGGTAGCTGAATAAAACCAAAGTTGTTTATTCACATCAAACAGGTAAGCACTTTTATACTATTACAAATGCTTTATCAGACCATACAAATCAACATACCCTAACACATTTATAAAGAAGAAAAACTACCAGCTATTGTATAATCAACTTGAATAAAATTTTGAATCAGCCACATATCACTGATGAACAATAAAACATTAAAATCACCTGAATAAATCTCTAGCCTTCAAACAGGTCTTAAAGAGACCCTACCATTGAGTCCTGGTAATTTATCAGCCTGCAATTTAATTATCAAGTATAGCTCCTGGCTTTCAGTAAAGCTCTAATGATCACTCAATCATGTACTTTTAGTGACCTTCTCTATAACTTTAAAGTGAAAGAAATGGCTATTATGATATTCTATTCCATTCTAAGCAAGCGCACTTCTGAGATCTCTAGTGCGTATATAATATACATTTTCCCTGATGTGTTACATTAGGGAATGATTCGTCTTCCAGACATAAATTCTCACGCAGTCACTACACTTTGCAAGATATACAAAATCCATGGTTCTACAATCAGCCTGGACATTGAATCTAAAGACCACCCCTGTTTGTGGATGAATAAAAGTTTCAGAGGTATCAATGTATAAGCAAAAGTTACATTTATTACGACATTGCATACCAGGTATATCATTTGCATGAGATGTCACTTGATAGTGGCCTCTGTGGTATAACTGCCTTTTCAAAGACTTCTTGTTTTTGAAAACAAAACTAGGCTTGTCCCCTACCAACTCTCTAATGCATTCTTCAGTCTGTAAAATAGACCAGTTCATTCTAATTATGTCACACACTGTACTAATATCGTTAGCATAATATAAAGGCACTGAAACTTTACATGATTACCTTCTTTGGACTTTTAAACTAATTGAACTGTTTTGCTGGCTGCTTTAAACTGTTTTTATCATGTGTTTCCAACTGAATTGCCACCTACCTTTATTGTTTGTGACTGTCTTTTATGAACTGCCTATTTATAGTACTTGAACAATTTATAGCATAGGCTAGATTCAGACTTGCTAACTCTAGACTGGCATTTTCTGAGCACTAAAGCCAGCCATCTTATATCAAGAGGGCCTTCCTATACCCTTGTGGCAGAAGAGTGTAGTTAAGGACCCATCTGAGTTGGGGATTTTTGGCACAAGGCTCAGTCTTGGGCTTCCCTATTGGTGAGATTGTTTGAAAACTGTTTTACTGGTTGACATTTAAATACAGCTTTTGTGTGTAGATGTGCATTGAACAATGAGGGTTAGCACTGCCGTGTAGAGGCACAAATGCTTAAAAAGTCAAATTTCCCCTAGATAACTGCCAGGGAACCCTCCTAAGTTTCCCTGCTTCTCGGTGGGCAATGTAATTGTGTACAGCTTCCCAGAGAGCAACCCAGCTGTGCTTTTTGAGGCACTGTTGCAGGTTTCTACCCTAAACTTCCCATAGATTAACTGATTTTACTAGTTCTACAGCAGAATCTAGTCCATCTATCCCACCCTCCACCACTTATTACACAATACACCTGACATAATGGCAGGTCAGTTTCCCACCATTTCTCCAGCCAGCCTGACTAACATGGGAATCCAGAGGCAATGCAGCAAATGCCTCATGTATGCAGACAACCTACTACTCCTAAAACATGCAAATACAATATGTGAGAGATGTAGCTATACTATGAATCTGGAATCAGTGCTCTCTCTCTCTCTTTCTCTTTCTCATGTAACAACAATCCAAATACCAAGCAGGTTGTCAGCACCCACACTTCTCCTCCCACACATACCAAGCACACAATACATAAACCCACATACACCGAGATACTTACTAGAAATATACCAAAAGATCAAATCCCTACCAAGCGCAGACCTTCTGCACACAATATATTCCCAACAGCACACACTACACATAATAACACACACATCAGTGTCTCACCCAATAAGCCCCAAAGGCAAAACATATCTAAACTAAATGTCTTGGTCATAAGTGACTCCATTGCGAGGCACACAGATGTCCCCCTCACTAGGCTGGACAAGGAGAAAGTAACGGTCAGCTGCCTGCCTGTTGGCAGGATCCACCAAATCACGCATGCACTTAAGTCTGTCAACAAGAAGCACTGTTATGACTCTGTCATAGTCCATACTGCTGTGAATGACTTTAGATGTACCTCACTGGACTATATGAAGAGAGACATAATGGAGCTTTCAGTTATGTGTCCCAGGCAGGTATGTCCCTAGCCCTAAGCAGCATTATTTCCTCACCCGGGATGATGCCACAGTACAAACCAAAAATGGTCGACTTCAACAATTGGCTTAGCTTGTGGTGTCAGTCCAGGGAGAGCCAGTATCTGACAGCCTGGGATGATATGGTTGACAGATCATGATGCTTTGCCAGAGATGGTCTTCCCCTGTCACCTCTAGGCTTTGGGTTTCTGGCAAAGGTACTTGCCTCCCCCTTAGTGTCTTTTTTAAGCAATGTCATAAGAACAAAATTCCTGACATAAAAACACCCTCTATAAACAAATTTAAGGTTATGCTGCTTAATGCTAGAAGTCTAAATCAGAAACTGCACTCCCCTAAAGCACTTCCCACCTGGGAAGATATTGATGTCTGTGCAGTCACAGAGACATGGTTCAATACCTCACGGAGTACCCTGGCCATGCAGAGCTATAATGCCTTCCACATGTTCATACCAGAAAACAAACATGAAAAAAAACAAGGGAGGAGGAGTATACATCTTCATTAAAGACAAATACACCTTTAGACTGGTTAAACAATACAACTCCCTAGAGTTACTCCAAGTCCAACTAACTGTAGGAAAGCTCCCCCACATCATTGTTAGCTGTAGGCCCTCCAGCATGAACCATGAAAACCACACAGCCTACCTGGACCTACTTGAATCATTCTCAGCACAACCAAAAACCCTGGCCATGGGTGACTTTTACTATCCTTCCATCAATTGGGTAATATATATGAGCACAAATGCGCTCGCCCAAAGGTTCATGGATTTTGTTAACATAAATGCTCTGGAGCAGATAGTCAGCCCTGCACAAGGGACTCTAACATTCTGGATATAGTACTCACCAGCATGGGGGATAGCTGCATCACCCTGTGTGTGGAGCCCTCCCTGGTAAAGTCCAATCATAAATCTGTCCTGTTTGAAGTACCTATCATATCTAACCCACCCTCAGGAGCAAAAAGTTTAAGAAATTTTCACCAAAGCAATCTATATTCTACTGAGCAATGGCATCAAAAGTTGTAGGCCCCTTGCCAACAGTGACAGCAATGACCCTATACTGGGGTGCACACAAATGTCCTGTATAAACACCTATATAAATGTGTAGGCTCAGCTGTACTGGAATTAATCAAATCTAGATTCTCATGAAAAAATAACCACCCTGGTGGACAGCCAGCATAAATAGGTTATGCAATAAGAGAAAGAAACTGCTGTCAAAAAACAAGAGGAAATGGCCCCAGCAAAGAAAGAACTCCATCCAAAGCATAAATAAGCAGATTAGACATCTTGTAAAGTCCTCTAAAGCTAATTATGAAACTAAATAAGCACCCCTAGCTGAGGAAAATCACAAAGCATTCTTTAGCTACATCCAAAATCTGAAAGGGAAGGCCCAGCTTTGTGCCAAACTAGCTGTAGATGGCACCACTTATACTGAGCATGAGGAAATTGCCAACCCACTAGCAGACAGGTTTGGCAAAAACTTTACCCCCCTGTCCCCAACAATCATACCCCATAACACCAGTCCTCTGCCTTGTATCTCCAGAGAGCAGGTCATAGCTTCACTTTCCAAGGCCAAAAGCACAGCCTCTATGGGACCGAACAACATCCCAGGCTGCTTATTAAATGGTCTAAAACAGGAGTTAGTGGAACTGCTGAGCACGCTCTTTGATCTCAGTCTAAGCAATGGCTTTGTCCCAGCTGAGTGGAAAACAGAAACTGAAATCCACCTGTATAAAGGGGGTCCCTCAACCAACCCTGCATAGACCCATAAGCCTAATGGGCCTTATCTGCAAGGCCACAAAGAGAGTCATCATGCAAGTTATCAACAAAGCTATAGGTGACCTTCAAACTCTTGACCCAACCCAGTCTGGCTTCATTAAGGGCAGATCTTTCCTGCTAAACCTGGTGGACTTCTTCAGGAATGTCACTAAGGCCCTGGATGAAGGCAAAACAGTTCACACTGCCTATCTTAGCCTAGCCAAGGCCTTTGACACAATCCCTTACTCAGGCATCATTGAGAAACTCACCCAGCTTGGGATTAACCCTTACGTCACTATATGAGTTGCCAACTGGCTCACAAACAGAACACATACAGTCAAAATTGGGGATACCACCTCTACTAGCAGACCTGTTACCAGTGGTGCTCCACAGAGATATGTGCTAGCCCCCTCTAGGGTTTAGTATCTATTTGTCAGAAGTCCAGGTGAAAGTAGATGGCCTATGGTTTACCAAGTTTGTTGATGACTGCAAACTGGGTGCAATCATCGAATCCCCCAAAGATGTCAACATACTACACAATAGGCTTACATAGACAAATGACTGGTGTCAAAGCCATGGACTTAAACTAAATGCAAAAAAATGCATTATCATCCCTTTTAGCAAAGGAGATACCCCTGTTAATTACAGCATTGATAATACCTCCCTAAGTTCAAACCCAGTGTTGAGAGATTAGGAATGCAAGTTGATAGTAACCTTAATTTTGATCATCCGGTGTCCGCAGTAATAAGGAAGGCATCCTACATTGCACACCTCATAAGCAAGGGTATAGCATCCGAAGCTAAGGAAGTTACAACTCTACTGTTCTCGGCTCTCATGAGACCAATAATAGAGTACAATGCTCTCTTCTCTGTGTAATTCACCAGACACCTGCAACATATGGAGAGACATCACAGGTTTCTCACCAAGAAAATTCAGGGCCTACAATGCATGACCTACATGGACAGACTGAGGGCCCTATCACTTTACTCAGTATCATATAAAATGCTCAGAGGAGACTTGTGCCTGGCCTACAGAGCAATCTCAGACCCTGCCTTGATGGAGCTGCTGCACATCTGCGAATCCAATGGGACAAGATTCATTCACTCTAGAAATCTTAACCTAGTCTGCAATATTAATAGGACATGCTGGAGAGACAGATATATCTCTCAGAGGTTGCCACTCCTCTGGAACAAACTCCCAATTCATGTAAAACAGAGCTTCTCAATGACATTATGTAAGCATAACCTAGATATCTGAATCGGAAGCTGTACATTTACACCAGGGTTTCACCTATGTGCCTCTTAGGGGCAGCCAGTGCTGATCTTAGATTTGCACACAGACATAGACTATATATCTTGCTCCATAAAGGAAAAGGGTATAACATGGCTAGGCTTGTAGAGGTATTAGGTCCAATAGCCTAGAAACCTCCTGTAATCCTATGACAGTGACAGGTGGATGCGGGCTCAGTTTTAATTGGAGAAGGGAATAAATTCATTTCTAAACCAGGTCCAAACTCCAGGGAAAGGTTTGAAAGTGCACTCCATATGCACAGCCAGAGGCACTTAATCACCAAGGCAATTCATAACGCTGAACCTGAACAGCATGGATACTACAAATAAATGCATTTTTACTCTTGGGCTCAATGGAGCAGTTCAATGCACTCATTGTTTTTTTTAAACAATTTTATTGATTTTAAAGAAATAAATATAAACAATTACATGTTCTTTTAACATAAAGATATTTACAATTCAAAAAGTGTTCACATAAGCATTCACATAACAATGTTTAACAAATAAAGTGAAATTACTAAAACTATATACAATTTTATTGATTATTCATTCATAGTTAATACTATAGCACAACAGGTTGTGTACTTGTTTTGATGCAGAAGGATGTGGGTTCTACTCCACAAGGGGTGGATGCTGCCGACTGAGAATGTTCTCCTTGGTGAGGATACTAACTATGAGTCTGTTATCAGTTTGCCATCCATTTCCTCTTGCAATATTATTACTAGCTTATCATTTTTAATGTAATATAGGCAATTTATTCCTGAGGGGCAACAGACACTTTATTTTCGATGAAACCATGAAATATAAAGGTGATTGCTAGCAGCAACCGGTTCATTAGTTACAGATTTCTTTAATGTGGAATTATTTAGATGACTTACTTCAGAGATTGTGCATATTTACTGATAATGGACTGTAGAATTGGGCATATTTACTGATAAAGGTGGACTGTAGAATTGTGCATATTTACTGATAATGGTGGACTGTAGAATTGTGCATATTTACTAATAATGGTGGACTGTGGAATTGTGCATATTTACTAATAATGGTGGACTGTAGAATTGTGTATATTTACTAATAATGGTGGACTGTGGAAGTCTGAGTAGACTTTTTTATGATAAATGTCCTCAACTGGGCAGTTTTGCCATTATGGGTGCATATGGTTTGTTTCATTGCTTACTGGAAAAATGTTCAAAACAAATTTAAAACACCCTCTAACAAGTGTACTGTATTGTACAAGGAATATAATTTTAGTACAATGAGGAAGGTGTATCAAAGAGCACATGTATGTTTCATATGCAAGAGGCCTATGATTTGAAAACAGCCCAAAATTAATCTTTATCTGCCACTGGCAAAATGTATTTTCTTTGAATTTGGGTTTCAATGCTGTTTCAATGAATGTGAGTTTCAAGGGCAGAGAAGTTTAATGCTAAGTTTTCATTGTGAGACTGCATTGCTTTGTTTAACAGATGACTTAGTGTTTGTGCTGTAAAATACAAAATAAAACTTTCAAATGAAGTCCAACTCATCATAGAAGTAAAGCAGTATGCACATTAGTGTTTATGGTAAATGGAGTGAAATAGCCAAGTAATGGTTCATTGGAATGGCTGCAGAGGCTCCATTCAACCATTATTTTGTCAGGGGGGAAGGGCAGCAAACTCAGACAGGCCCAGCTGAACTATACCTCCCAACTGTCCAGATTTTCAAAGAATGAATAGATTTTTGATTCTTATTTTTGGTTTGTTCTTCATAAAATTTGTAGTTTTCTGGCAAATCATTTAGGAATTAAGTCACTAAATAATAAGTTTCAGACTTCATAACCTTCAGAAAAATGCATGTTAAAGTAAGAGCTGTTCTATCAACTGTCTCAATTTATACAAGAGCAATTTTAGTACTGTTTATATGTTCCCCCAATATATTTGGCCTTGTTCAGATTTACTGCATTAACAGGTTGAGAGGTACATGCAAATAAATTGCTTTATAGAATTAGGCATAGCCAACCTCTCAACTGTCCCCAATTTTTGGCTCAAAATGTTGCTCTTCCCCCTAATAATCCCTCCACAAAATAGCAATTTTGGAAGAAAACATGGAGGGTTTACAATTAAGAAATAACTGTAATAATCAAAGTTATAGATTACTTGAAATGCATGTAGATTCTTTTATTTTGTCAGCTGCTCAAGGTAGCAGTACTAATATTAAAGTGTCCCTTCTTTGACAGGTAGCAGCTGTATTGTGTGTCTATTTTATATTTTTGCATCACATTTTTGGTCCATTTTTCATAAAATTGTGTTTTTGGCAAATTAGTGACAAATCACTAAAGACTGAAGTTAGAAAATGACAGACATTTGAGTTTCAGATTTTATACCCTTCAGAAAATTCATACTAATGCAAGACCTATTCTATTATCTTTCTAAGTTTATTAGAGCAATATTTAAAAATTGTCCTTATTTTTGAGCCTTTGTCCACTTCTGTGTATGGCTTTGTCCAGATTTCTTGCTCTTGAGGTTGAGAGGTATGACAAATGTGTCAGGGCCATCATAGTCAGCCAGAGAGATTTCAAATTGTGACATGCTTGTTGCACCCCACTCCCCCATGTAGTGACTCTGGATGTATCCAAGCAAGGCAAGGAGTAGTTGTATCTACCTTGGATGGGGAGGACACACTGCATAAGTACTACAGTGGCTTTTCATCTGTCCTTGATTTTGCAGAATGGTCTGGTTTCTGTCATATTTTTGTACTGTTGATTTATGCTTATTACTCAAAGTGCCTGTTGCTCTGTGTTTAAGCAGCAATGCTTTAATGACCATAAGGTAAGCTTGTCTGAGATCGTAAGATGCAAGTAAGCTTTAATAAGCATACTGTTAAAGAATTGCCAACATTGAAAGCCTTTCTGTTGTTGCCATGCAGAGAATACTTGACTAGATAATGTATAAACCTTGGGTATTAAAGGACAGGATTCCATTATTTTAAAAAGCTCATTACACTTGTTGGAGACTTCCAGTCATCTCTACAGACTTTACCCATAAACTAAACAGAATGCCAATCATGTGTGGTCCATAACCTGTACAGTAATCCTTTAAGCAATGTATCTTGAGCTTGTTTCTTGTTTGCTTTTCATTTTTTACTTTTATCATGTTTTCCCCATGAAACAAGTTGTCAGGCAGCAGGTCTTTTTTGGATAAGAAACATTTTTACAAGTGGGGGCATCACATAGATTTCTACTTTCAGCATGTTACTTGGTACTTTAATGAAGCTGAATATATTATAATTAGAACTGCAGTGCAAGGAGAAGTGGTTTGAGTTGAGTGCTTCTGTTCTTTCTTATACTTGATTTTGACTGGCATTCCAGTAATGTATTTAAAAAGTAATTTATTTTTTCATGACTCACAACCTTTTGTTTCCATCTAGATATTAAGTAAGCTGTCATGCAGCCAACGCATTGAAATATTTTTATTCTTCTACACTTATTTTTGTCTTGATTGGACTTTCATAATGATGGTTTGCCACCCAGGGCAGCGTATTTAATTAAAGTTAGTTTTTTGTGGTTTTGTGCATAGCTCCTCCCCTTTCTGGTTGACCACACCCCTTCCCTTGACCCCACCCATTCAGCTGTCTCCTGCAGCCCCCCTGTGATTTGAAGTCACCAGCCGCCATTGTCTTCACCTGTCACCTCTAGGCTTTGGGTTTCTGGCAAAGGTACTTGCCTCCCCCATAGTGTCTTTTTTAAGCAATGTCATAAGAACAAAATTCCTGACATAAAAATACCCTCTATAAACAAATTTAGGGTTATGCTGCTTAATGCTAGAAGTCTAAATCAGAAACTGCACTCCCCTAAAGCACTTCCCACCTGGGAAGATATTGATGTCTGTGCAGTCACACAGACATGGTTCAATACCTCACGGAATACCCTGGCTATGCAGAGCTATAATGCCTTCCACATGTTCAGACCAGAAAACAAACATGAAAAAAACAAGGGAGGAGGAGTATACATCTTCATTAAAGACAAATACACCTTTAGACTGGTTAAACAATACAACTCCCTAGAGTTACTCCAAGTCCAACTAACCGTAGGAAAGCTCCCCCACATCATTGTTAGCTGTAGGCCCTCCACAATGAACCATGAAAACCACACAGCCTACCTGGACCTACTTGAGTCATTCTCAGCACAACCAAAAACCCTGGCCATGGGTGACTTTTACTATCCTTCCATCAATTGGGTAATATATATGAGCACAAATGCGCTCGCCCAAAGGTTCATGGATTTTGTTAACATAAATGCTCTGGAGCAGATAGTCAGCCCTGCACAAGGGACTCTAACATTCTGGATATAGTACTTACCAGCATGGGGGATAGCTGCATCACCCTGTGTGTGGAGCCCTCCCTGGTAAAGTCCAATCATAAATCTGTCCTCCTTGAAGTACCAATCATATCTAACCCACCCTCAGGAGCAAAAAGTTTAAGAAATTTTCACCAAAGCAAACTATATTCTACTGAGCAATGGCATCAAAAGTTGTAGGCCTCTTGCCAACAGTGACAGCAATGACCCTATACTGGGGTGCACACAAATGTCCTGTATAAACACCTATATAAATGTGTAGACTCAGCTGTACTGGAATTAATCAAATCTAGATTCTCATGAAAAAATAACCACCCTGGTGGACAGCCAGCATAAATAGGTTATGCAATAAGAGAAAGAAACTGCTGTCAAAAAACAAGAGGAAATGGCCCCAGCAAAGGAAGAACTCCACCCAAAGCATAAATAAGCAGATTAGACATCTTGTAAAGTCCTCTAAAGCTAATTATGAAACTAAATAAGCACCCCTAGCTGAGGAAAATCACAAAGCATTCTTTAGCTACATCCAAAATCTGAAAGGGAAGGCCCAGCTTTGTGCCAAACTAGCTGTAGATGGCACCACTTATACTGAGCATGAGGAAATTGCCAACCCACTAGCAGAAAGGTTTGGCAAAAACTTTACCCCCTGTCCCCAACAATCATACCCCATAACACGAGTCCTCTGCCTTGTATCTCCAGAGAGCAGGTCATATATTCACTTTGCAAGGCCAAAAGCACAGCCTCTATGGGACCGAACAACATCCCAGGCTGCTTATTAAATGGTCTAAAACAGGAGTTAGTGGAACTGCTGAGCACGCTCTTCAATCTCAGTCTAAGCAATGGCTTTGTCCCAGCTGAGTGGAAAACAGAAACTGAAATCCACCTGTACAAAGGGGGTCCCTCAACCAACCCTGCATAGACCCATAAGCCTAATGGGCCTTATCTGCAAGGCCACAAAGAGAGTCATCATGCAAGTTACCAACAAAGATATAGGTGACCTTCAAACTCTTGACCCAACCCAGTCTGGCTTCATTAAGGGCAGATCTTTCCTGCTAAACCTGGTGGACTTCTTCAGGAATGTCACTAAGGCCCTGCATGAAGGCAAAACAGTTCACACTGCCTATCTTAGCCTAGCCAAGGCCTTTGACACAATCCCTTACTCAGGCATCATTGAGAAACTCACCCAGCTTGGGATTAACCCTTACGTCACTATATGAGTTGCCAACTGGCTCACAAACAGAACACATACAGTCAAAATTGGGGATACCACCTCTACTAGCAGACCTGTTACCAGTGGTGCTCCACAGAGATATGTGCTAGCCCCTTCTAGGGTTTAGTATCTATTTTTCAGATGTCCAGGTGAAAGTAGATGGCCTATGGTTTACCAAGTTTGTTGATGACTGCAAACTGGGTGCAATCATCGAATCCCCCAAAGATGTCAACATACTACACAATAGGCTTACATAGACAAATGACTGGTGTCAAAGCCATGGACTTAAACTAAATGCAAAAAAATGCATTATCATCCCTTTTAGCAAAGGAGATACCCCTGTTAATTACAGCATTGATAATACCTCCCTAAGTTCAAACCCAGTGTTGAGAGATTAGGAATGCAAATTGATAGTAACCTTAATTTTGATCATCCGGTGTCCGCAGTAATAAGGAAGGCATCCTACATTGCACACCTCATAAGCAAGGTTACAGCATCCAAAGCTAAGGAAGTTACAACTCTACTGTACTCGGCTCTAATGAGACCAATAATAGAGTACAATGTTCTCTTCTCTGTGTAATTCACCAGACACCTACAGCATATGGAGAGACATCAGAGGTTTCTCACCAAGAAAATTCAGGGCCTACAATGCATGACCTACATGGACAGACTGAAGGCCCTATCACTTTACTCAGTATCGTATAAAATGCTCAGAGGAGACTTGTGCCTGGCCTACAGAGCAATCTCAGACCCTGCCTTGATGGAGCTGCTGCACATCTGCGAATCCAATGGGACAAGATTCATTCACTCTAGAAATCTTAACCTAGTCTGCAATATTAATAGGACATGCTGGAGAGACAGATATATCTCTCAGAGGTTGCCACTCCTCTGGAACAAACTCCCAATTCATGTAAAACAGAGCTTCTCAATGACATTATGTAAGCATAACCTAGATATCTGAATCGGAAGCTGTACATTTACACCAGGGTTTCACCTATGTCCCTCTTAGGGCAGCCAGTGCTGATCTTAGATTTGCACACAGACATAGACTATATATCTTGCTCCATAAAGGAAAAGGGTATAACATGGCTAGGCTTGTAGAGGTATTAGGTCCAATAGCCTAGAAACCTCCTGTAATCCTATGACAGTGACAGGTGGATGTGGGCTCCGTTTTAATTGGAGAAGGGAATAAATTCATTTCTAAAGCAGGTCCAAACTCCAGGGGAAGGTCTGAAAGTGCACTCCATATGCACAGCCAGAGGCACTTAACCACCAAGGCAATTCATGACCCTGAACCTGAACAGCATGGATACTACAAATAAATGCACTTTTACTCTTGGGCTCAATGGAGCAGTTCAATGCACTCATTGTTTTTTAAACAACTTTATTGATTTTAAAGAAATAAATATAAACAATTACATGTTCTTTTAACATAAAGATATTTACAATTCAAAAAGTGTTCACATAAGCATTCACATAACAATGTTTAACAAATAAAGTGAAATTACTAAAACTATATACAAAGACATCCATTGAATATCACTAAGTTGCCTAGTATTTGATTATTCCATATATATAACACGTAAAGAGGTTGAAATTTGATTTATGTGATATCATTGTCGATCTATTTTCAACAAATTCTGCAGATTAACCCATATATGATAGTTATACGTTTTTCTAGATGTTCTAGATGTCATAGATGCAATCTGCAATTGACAAACTTCCATTAGAATTTTCTTAAAATCATTCTAGGAAGGAGAGAATTCAGATATCCAGTTTCTTGTTATAGTTTTCCTGGCTACTGCCAGTATTGCCCAAAGTAAGGAATGTTTAACTTTTTTTACACAACCAGGTATGGGTGTATTGAAGAGTACAAATGATGTGGTCAAATAAAATTATCTGTGAATATTGTTTGTAGGACTTCTTTAATGTTTTCCCAAAATACACTTAAAGCAGGGCAGTCATAAAACATATGGTTCCAGTCAATGTTTGTGCTAGACTTACATCTGTTGCAAATATTTAGTTTACCATTAATTTTGTTCATTAGTTGAGGAGTGTAGAAGGATCTATATAAAAATCTCCAGGAATATATTTTCCATTTAAGTGAAAGTGTTGTTTTCCCTGCAGATTCTAATATATTTCTTTTATCTCGATCCCTTGGAAGTGTGTTATTAACTGTATAAAAATGGTTCCAGAAATTAGCAGGACAACAATATGTTTCTTCTCTGATAAGTCTGTATATAAATGCCATGTTGTCTGAATACGTTTATGTTGAATAACTGAATTAAAGAAATCTAGCAGTATACTAGTGAACTGTTTGTTAGCAGAAGTGATTAGGTTAATTTTATTTTGTAAGAATAGTCTGAGGGATTGTATGTTAAGCCATAGGGAGTTGTCTAAATAATATTCACTTATTATCTGATCTACACCCTTCACCCTATCATCTGTAATAAGTTGAAACCAATACAAAAGACCTTTTTGTTTAAGCAAGGTAATTTTATCTATATCTGAGGATTGTAAGGATTCTTGAGTAAAGGCTATTGGGAAAATTGTAAAAAAAAGTTCCTTGTACTTAGTGTGTTTAAATATAAAGCTTCTAAAATTTATTAGTATGTTGTGTAAGTTTCTAAATGAATGTTTGGGTATGCTGTATAACATGAAGTAATCTGTAAGCATCCATAATATTGGGTTATTTATTAATTCTAATTTGTATGGCTGTGGTTTTGATATTAATAGCATAGCTGAGGATTCCCAGAATATTTTCCATTTGGCCTGATATGGTGTATCTAAAAGTTGTGCTATGGACCTAATAATAACTGCATTAGAATAAAGGTTTAAATCAGGAAAGGCTATGCCCCCTTTGTTCCAACTATGAAGGTGATGTTTAAGTGCTATTCTAGGTTTCCTGGGAACCAAAAAAACTTTAATAACAGAGAATTGATCTTATTAATGAAAACTTTACTGGGAAGTATTAAAATAGATTGTATAATATAGAGAATTTTAGGAAGGATTATCATTTTAATTATAGTTAACCTTTCCTCAGTTGTAAATATAATTGTATTCCATTTTGTTAATAAAGTCTGAATATTTACATAACATCTATTATAATTTATTTTTGTGATTAATTTAATAACTTTAGCAAGAATGATGCCTAAATATGTAATCTGATCTGTGATGTTTTTGTTAGTGTCTTTGTTAATGTTTCTCTTATTATTATTTAAATAGATAGGCAGAATCTTAATTTTATTATCATTGAATGCCAGTCCAGATATAAATTGAAATGTTTTAACAGCTTCAAATAAGGCTGTTATAGAAGAATTATCTCCTTTACTAGCGATGAGCACATCATCAGCAAATAACTGAATTTTAGAAGTTATTTCATCACTTATTTCTAAACCTTCTATGTTTTTATTTCCTCGTATATCATTAGCCCATGGTTCCATTATAGGAGTAAACAATAAGGGAGATAAGGGACAGCCTTGTTTTGTTCCTTCAGTGATGGGTATTTGAGTCGGTGTGTATGATCCAATTTTGATATAAGCCAGAGTGCCTTTATAAAGGTGTAATAGTAAATTAATAAAATTATCTGAAAATTAAACATTGTAATAATGTGAATAGATAATCCCAATGTATTGAATCGAATGCTAAGTTAATGTCAAGACTAACCAGAGACAAGTTTTTTTTCTTTCTGTGTGAATAATCAATTAAAATAAGAGACCGTTTGATGTTATCATATGTACTTCTATTAGTTACAAAACCTGTTTGGTCATCATTAATTAACTGGGGTAAGATTTTTTTTAGTCTATCAGCATAGATGTTCATAAACATTTTGTAATCAATATTTAAAAGAGCCATGGGCCTATATGATGTACATAATTTAGGGTCCTTACTTGATTTAAGAATGGGCAAAATAAAAGTATATTTCCAGGATGGGGGCAAAATAATGTCATTCTGAGCTTTATGGAATACATTATGTAGTAAAGAAATCAATATTTAAAAGAGCCATGGGCCTATATGATGTACATAATTTAGGGTCCTTACTAGATTTAAGAATGGGCAAAATAAAAGTATATTTCCAGGATGGGGGCAAAATAATGTCATTCTGGGCTTTATGGAATACATTATGTAGTAAAGAAATAGCTGTTTTAGGCGTTATACACAAAGGTATGAATATAATTGCCTGGTGTGCTTTCTCTGTGTTTAGTTTGTTTTTTAGTTTTGTTTTGTGTCCGTAACATTATTATCTTTATCTATGATTTCTGGACTGTTGTTTTGTTGAGTGTTGCATGTTTTTGTTTTTTTTAATGTATTTTTTTAATGGTTGAATGATCTGAGATGTTTGATTTATGTTTGGTGAAAATGTGAATTTCTAAATTTCATCAATTATGTGTATATTATTAATATTTTTTTTTTTTCTTTTTCTTTTTCTTTTCAATATATATATTTTTGTTATGATTTTTTTTTTTTTTTTTTTTTTATTTTAAAGTTTAGTGTTTATTGTTTATTGAATTTTGCTAAAGTTTAAGTTTGAAAGGAAATCATAGTCTTATGAAGGAAGATTGTGCTATATTCTTCCTTAGTTTTATTTATTTCATCTCTAATATTCTTAGATGCAGACTTATCATTAATTTTAAGATGTAATCTATCTAATGAATATCTTTTAGATGATATGTATCCATGAACTGTATTAGTTGTTTAGCTTGTGAGGATATTTTCCTTATTTTAATTGTCACACAACACAACATCCCTTATCATCTGATAAGATTTAATAATTCTAGGTAAAGGAGAGTTTTATTCGTTCAGAACTGGCAATGACTATATATTTATTGATATTTAAAAAGTTGATATTTTCTTTTAAAAGATGTGCTTCTTGTAGAAATATTATGTTTGGTTTGTGTATATTTAAGCATTTAAGTAAACTTCCTCTTTTAATAGGGTTATTCAAACCATTTATGTTGATTGATAAACCTTTTAGTGAAGTCATAATATCTTTATAAATGAGTAAGAAATTCTTGTGGTTTGTGTGTTATCTTATTATATTTTATATAATCCTCTCCAAAATATTTGTTATGTAAATTATAGTCTTTGTCTGTTACCATATGATATACTGTATGTGTTATACAATTCTTGCAACTTATAATTATATGCATTTGATTTAAGATGGATGTCAGGAAGAACTTATTAAGAAAATTTAATGTAGTGTAAATGTGATAAAAAAGGGTAGCTACCATCCTGGAGTTATAAACTCCTTGTCCCAGTGACATCTGTCACTCGGATCAAACCCCTACCCAGCAGCAGCAAAAAACAGTCTCCACTGTATATAAATGTGAGATAGTTAAAAATAATAACTCTATATATATTTACATATTCATTAAAACAAGTCGAACAGATCTGTAATCAGTGTAACTCATCTGATATTACATATAACAAAATGTCATTTGGAGTAAACCTCTAACTGTAGCAACTAAACATAACCTTCACTATATATGAATGCTAAACATACAAAATATTCATTAACACAAGTAAGGCATAGTTATAATCAGTGTAACTCATCAAGTATTGCTTAAACCATTTTTTCATTCAGACCTGACCTTTAAACAACAGCAACAGAATATATCTTCTTTGTATATAAATATTAATCAGATTAAATAATAACTTCATATGTGATTATATGTACCTTAAAACTGGTCTGAAATCTATAAAATCAGCATTCTGATATAGAAGTCTGTCAATTGAAGTTACTACTAGCCATTTAACACATATGCTATATGTCGGTGTAATATTTAAAACAAATCAATATGAGTATCATTAGAGTGAAAGGTCAGGTGACACCTTAAGCACTTGTGATAGAAAATGCCATCATGCATTAAGTGAGCTTATTTTAATCCATATTATTTTCTATCTAGCTATCAGCCTCTGAATGGAAAATCAATTGCAATTTGTAATAAGATTAGTTTATCCTGTTAAGTAAGGCACAACAATATAAATAACATGGGATACAGTAATTAAAAAAAAAAAAGTGCACACTTACTTTTCCCTTTTTTCCTTCCCTTTCAGTTTGCCATAAACATAAATAAAAATAAGATAATTGAAGATTTCTTTCTTAAGAATCAAACTGAGTCCAAATGGTGTAGTCAGCAAGTTTAAAATACATTTTAAAGTAAATACAACATTTCCCAGTGTTTCTGATGCTTTTCAATGAAATTACATGCACTGACTTCCTGGGTTGAGCAGGTCGACTAGCTCTGATGTCATCAAAATGCGTCACAATGTCATGGAGTTCATTTGAGAATGCAGAGAAGATTTTTAGTGAAAATAAGGTAGTTCATGAAGAAAAAAGCTTGTGGACATCAAGCTCGAGCTTCACAAAGTCGCTGGAAGATTTTTTTCATCATTTTGAGTGAAACAAATGCCAAAAATAACAAGTATATAGCTGTATTTAAAATGTATAGGGAAAGATCACGAGTAACATCTGCATGCTTCCCATAGCCTGCTCACACATGCACAGCTAGTTTAAACTGTCCTTTACAAATAAACAGCACCACAGAACTCCAAATATAGCAGAAAGTATTTTAAATAAATCACATAGCCTTATTAATCCATTTTATATTCACATGACAGAAAAAAGTGTATTTAAAAGTGTATTTAAAACTGTAAAGGAGTTCACTTACGAATCATATAAAAATGTTAAGAGATTGTCGAATCATATTATCCCCATATGAATTTAACATATATACAAGTTTTTAATTAATTTTTAGGGTATAAACCATAAAAAAAAAAAAAAAAAAAAAACAGTGTTCAGTATGAATTACAGAGAATGATAATTTAATGTGTGGTGAGCTCTTATTTACTACTAACTATGTAGGTTTAATTGCTCTGACTGTAAATAGTAAGTATATTTTTCTTTTTGCTATAACTGCTGATGAATAATTATTGTCAAAATGTATCGTAGCTTCATTTAATTTAATTGGTGACTTGGACCAGGCAGTTTTTAACACTAATTCCTCGTCTGAGGATGAGAGGAATTTGACAATGATAGATCTATGTTGCTTTTTTGTTAGCAGTATTCACTGTGGCAAAGGAACGATGTGCCCTCTCAATGCCAAAAGACATAGCTTCAGTAAGATCAAGAGTCTTAGGTAACTGAGTATTGAGACAGTTAGTCATGATGTTCTCTTCTGTGCATTCTGGTAGTCCAAATATTCTTAGGTTGTTGCGTCTGGATCTGATTTCTACATCATCTAACTTATTTTGTAGAGAAGTATTTTGTTTGAGTAAGAATTCCATATTGTTTTCATTTTCAGTAATTCTCCCATCCATATTGGTCAGAGCTTCTTCAATACCTGTTATCTGTGATTTTTGTTGTAACAAGTCTTGGTGACATAAATCCATTTATTTGGTAGTTTTTTTCCTTGAAATTATCTATTTTCATATCCAGCTTATCAATTTTTGTAGTAAGATCCTGTATATTTGTTATCAAAGTCTGAATCTCTCTTTTGAGGCTGGAATCTTGGTTGCTGAATTTAGTAAAGCTCATGATGAATTCTTTCAGATGAGGAGAAATTATCCAGGAATAATTTGACAAGAAAATCTGCCTTTTTTGTTTTTAACTAGATATTATTGTAGATGAAGTTAAGTTATTTCAAATCATATATAAAGGTATTTTCAATTTTTAGTTTGAAGGCAAAATTCCTGTCAGAATAATATTTCTTTAGTGGAGCTGTTGAAATCTGCTGCTACTCAGAGCCCATCTTGGCCACGCCCCAATGCACTAATTTTGATAGGCAACAGGGACAGGGCTGTAGGAGCATGTAAAATAGGTCTCCTTGTCCATAACATGATAATGGCTACAGTGCTTAGCTCTAACTTTTCCCTTCTGATAACTTTAAATGCTAAGGCAAGATGAAAAATGACTGGAGGTATCAGGGAGGAAGGCTCAATGGTATATGAGGGGGGAGATGGACAAAAATAGAATCAAAAATAGAACTGCTATTCCTGAAAAATGTTATACTTAGTTTTTTTCTGGTACTCTCACAGGTTACTTATTACTAAGCAAAACTTTGTGTTAAAATAGGATCTATAAGTAAATAAAGATAACAATTAGGTCCAGTAGTCACAACAAGAATAAACCCTGAAGGACCTGAGAAAAAATATATTTATTCATAAAGTGAAGTTTAGTACAGACCAGTCATCTCTGCAAGCATTTTGAACAGTGAGCAAAACTATCTAACCTAAGGGAAGGTTGGAAATTGTAAGAATCCTATTGCAAAAGGAGCATAAATGTTTGCATTTTTGTACATAAGGGATAATTAATTAATTCAGAGTCACAGTACATCCAAACACATTTCCTGCAAGCAGTATACACAAAGCCAAGATCTAGTCCGAGATGATGGGAAACTGGTCTCCTGCAGTACAAACACACAACTATGAACATTGCAAATTTATCTATCAGCATGTCTTTGGCATATCTGGCAACTGGAGACCCCACCAGATCAAAAGAGATGCAGACTTCACACGTGAGATACCTCGGGTTGTGAACTACATCAGGCATAATGTAAATGTCACTACATACAATGACAGTTTATCAGTGTCACTATAACCTTAGTTTACTGCATTACTCTTCATTAAAATTGCTGACTTGAATGACACATATCACAGTACTGCTGCTGTTGTTAATGTATTTCTGCACAAGAAGACTTCTTCCTTTATACCATATTTATGCAAATAACTTATTATGGGCCATCAGTAGTACAAGTCATTCAGGTCAATGGTCTGTGTCAACTCAATTTCACAGATAAGCTCCCTCCCCAGTGAACTCCATCTGCCACAGAATGCTTTGATTTACTCAGTCAATAAAAACCAATTCACAAACCAAGGAGTGTTGCAGTGAACCACTGACCTAATATCAGCAATTAAATCTTCATGTATCAGAGTCAGTGCAAACAATCTGTAGTAAGCATTGCAATGACATGCTGATAGTATCATCATAGTCAGGGTCAAACATCACAGGATGGATGAGCTACTAGATCAAAGAAGCTAATTGATGTCCACCCTTTACACTGATGCCAGCAGCAGTGTAGCCATTATTTATTTATTTTACAGACTGCTTATTGTCTTTGACTGCAGGTACAGTGGTGTGCCAGATGTATACCGTAGCTTTTCTCTTTCCTAAGAAAGAAAAGCTTCATAAAAGAGAAACTAATTATATTCAGTTAGAATTATCTTTTTATGTATTGTGTAAACAGGACAAATTATTCTTCACAAAGCATACATATACATTCATGGTAAACACTTGCAGAAATTATTCTTACACTTCCTGGTGTCAGTTAATCTTGCCAATATTTGTATATCAGTGCCAGCTTGAAGAACAGATTGTCGTTATTGTGGTTGTTTATTTTATACTGATAGCCTGGCTTCCAGCAGCACTTCAAGTGGTACCTTTGTTAAAGAACAACCAGCTCCATGGCACAGAGGGATGAAGCCATTACTTTGAGACAGGTGACTTGGGCTCATTTGTTAGCCATCTTCCTGAAGAGTCAGCAGGGGGATGGTAATGAAAGTTGTATTTTACTGGCTTCCTATTACAGGGGAAGAGGGGGGATTCAGCACAGGATGATAGCCCTCAGCAGAGATGCAGATGGCATCTATCTTGGCTTAACAGTAATGGGGCATGTGCTGACAAGGCATTCTCAGTATTAATAGCATTACCTCACTGCACACAGGTACTGGAGTGTGGGCAGGTCAAAACAACAACAATATATTTCCTATAGCAAAAAGTAAGACTGCATTAGAATGCCTTGATCTGCTGTCTGACTACAGGATAAATATCAGAACAGATGATTTGTGATGTCTGAGAAGCATCAACACTAGCTATTTTGTGCTACATATGGGCCACAAAATATTAAAAAAAAGGCTTAGGTTTTTAGAGGTTTTAGTCCCAATGGTCACTTTCTCAACTTTATCTTTACGTTCTGAACCCAACTCCCCTTTTTACCAGCCTTTCCAGTACTGTGTCAACAGAAAGTCACAAGGTATGAAACACAGGACACTTGAGGCAGAGACCCACATCTGAGTATGTGACATTTTTTAGAATCAACACAAGACTGATCATAAATGAAAGAAACAGAAGAAAAGACAGAAGAAGAAGCTTCTAACACTTAACACTGCACAGATGAATACAAACACAGTCACAAATGCAGATGTGAAAATGAAATGTTACGCAGAAACACAAATACATGCCCTTGTACACATGTAGGCAAAGATGTATATGTGCTTACAGGCACTGGTGCAACAGTGATATATAAAAACATCACTGTAAAGCACAATGAACATATGCCACCCATGCAGCTCTAGTGCATACATTTCTGTTCAACCTGTACTCTGTATCATTAAAGACAAAATACCGACAGCTTCAGACACTTCTGCAACTCCACATTAGCATATTGTCATTTCGTCGTTGTCTTTATTAGACTTGTTGACTAACGAGACAGACTTTTCCTTATATTCAATTTCACACTCCTGACAAAGGTAAGGCAACTGATGCAGTTTATTGTTTACCTAAAAATGGTTCTCTGACACTTTAGATTAACTGCACTTACTTGGTATAGTTATGGTAGCCTGTCACAAGACAACATATTATTTAAACAACACACTTTATACAGGTAAACATTCATAAGGCAATTGCTACAGAAGTACATGGAGCTCTTGAAGGCCAGGCCTTTAGACTTTTAGTGTTCACATAGTTTATTAATGGCCTATCCCCAATATAAACTAATTATTTTATATTCAGATTATCTGGTCTACTTTAAAAATGGTCCTCTCTCTCCAGTATGTTTTTAGTGAGATGTTTAATAAACATGTGCATTTATATCTCAGTCTTCCACTAGCAAAATATATGTGGAAGCTTGGGAATCTGAAAACAGAGGTGTTCCAGTGTGTCATAACATTGCAACAAGAGAAAATGTGGCTGTTAATCCAGACTGAGATGCCGCTCCTAACTGCACACACAATTTATAGCTTCAGTAAATAAAGGGGCTGGGTTAAAAGGGCTGCAGGACTCCATCTGACCAAAGTATACTGCCATTCATACCACCATTAGGAAACATATATATTCATAGGAAAGTGCTACACTAGCTGACTTTGTGAGCCATTTTAAGCCTAGCCATTTTCCATTTTGGTGCTTGAATTAGCCAATACCATTTTTTGTTAGATTGGCCTTACCCATCCCATCCCAAGGTCGATAATTATATATTACCTATGATGAGAATAACTGGGATCATACCATAGATAATTTGAGGGGACGCATGCATGGGATAAAACATTTAGTAGCTGCCTTCGTCCATTAGTAGTACAGTGGGCAGTCTTGGGGAAAATTTTCTATTGCCCATCAATATATCCAAGTTGGTCTAGAATATAGACATGCATGAGCTCAGTTTTACATGGATGGGGAGATTGTTCTAGAGCAACAGTAGAATATAGACAAGCATGAGCTCAGTTTTACATAGATGGGGAGATTGTTCTAGAGCAACAGTAGAATATAGACAAGCATGAGCTCAGTTTTACATAGATGGGGAGATTGTTCTCGAGCAACAGTAGACTCAGCAATATATTATTTTCCCCATAAACTCTTCTTTTCATGTTGCAGAATAGGTTTAGTTCCCTGTCCCAAGTATTTCTGATGCCATTTGACGTGTTCATGTACAGTATCTCCATCAGTATTGGGTTAGCGCATGCCTTGTATGCCAGAGAGAAGTCACCTCTTAGGAACCAGTGTATAGTGATAGGCCTTTGTATCCTTTTAATTAAAGTATCTGTGCTGGTGTTCTATCTGTTGCATGTATCTGGACAGATACATGACAAAGGGGGCATTATATTCAAGGAGTAGGCTAATGATAGCTGAGTAAAGGGGGCCAATTACATCTCTAGATGTAGACACATTCCCTTTGTTTATAAGTTGTGCAATATAGAAAGGCAATGGATGCATGCTGGTTGAAAGTTGGGTCACTGTCCACATATGCTCCCGAATCTTGAACAACTGGGTCATCACTTAGGGGAACTACTTTCAATGTGGTAGTTCCCTGGGATAGATGACTTGCCAAAGCATATGATAATGCATTTTCTGGTACTTAGTTACAGTCCATGAATGTGACACCAGGTATTTGGAACAAACCTTTCTGCAGGATGGCTAAGTCATATGGGGATTTGATGACTGCTCCTAGCTTACAGTCATCTGCAAACTTTATCAGCCAGGTCCCTTTCATATGGCTTTTATTTTAGAGAAATGGATGTCAAATAGGAGAGGTCCTAGCACTGAAATCTAGGAAACTCCACTGGTGACTGGTTTCTTTGTGGAGGTAGCTTCTCCTATTTTGATCTCCTGAGTCCTATCTGTGAGCCCATTGGCAATCCAAATTCATTCTCATCTCTGGTTTGGTCTAGATTTATTTTATTTACTTAATTATTTAGTGTTTGCTAACGTTATAGACAAGTTCAAACTGATCCTTTTTAATTTATGGCTTATTAAGTCAATCAGTATAATGTAAGCATAAAACAAAGTTCAGCTAATATATGGAGGAAACAATTAATGTGATAGAAGAAAAATCTCTAAAGCCAAAAGACCAAATTCAGAAAGACCTAAATCACAAGGCCAAATGTATAAAAAAAAAAAAATTTGCCAGCTAACCCTACTACTTGGAGACTTTAACATAGACTGGGGTACCTGTTCCTCAGAATCCCCAACCACCCATATTAACCTGCATGCATTTGCACAAATCATATCCACCCCTACCAGGATAGGTAAACCCAACCAAAAAGAAAGTATACTTGACTGGGTACTCATAAACAGTCCCCCCCCAACTGTACACCTCTGGTACCCTCCTTAATGGCCTAAGCGATCACCTTCTCACATATGTAATTAAGCACAAAACCATTAATTCCCAACAACCCTTACTCAGAAAGGTTAGAAACAATAAAAACTTTGACCCTGCCAAATTCCAACAAGAACTAAACTCATGTAATTGGTCTATTCTAAGACACCTCCTCTTAGAGGAAGCAGTAGCATACTTTAGCAACAAATTCCTTGAGATCCTTGATTTGCATGCACCTGTTTGTTCAAAGAGAACCAAGGCAAAAACTGCACCATGGCTTTCTATAGAGTCTAAACTCAAAATTACCCTTAGAAACAAAGCATGGGCTTTATGGCGTTCTTCTAAAGAACCTCAAGATCACATTAAATACAGGCAATCCAGGAACGAAACCAAAAAATCAATTTTACAAGACAAAAAACAATACTACTGTAATTTACAGACAGTAAATCAAAATAACCCTCAGAAGTTTTGGGCAGGTTTAAATAATCTACTACATCCTGGACAAACTTCAACCCCAATCCCTGCTACTACTATTGATAAAACCCCTGAAGCTGTTTCTGATAGTTTTAACCAATTCTTTACTGAGACAATTCAAGCCCCAGCTGGCCAACTACCTCCTAGCTCCCCTGGTCCTGAAAGTAGGACCCCTAGAAACCTACTTTCATTCAGCTTCCAACCAGTCGCCACTTCACTTATCCCTACCTTGATCAAAAAATTAAAACCCACTGCACTTTCTGCTGATCAACTCCCTGCCGAGTACCTGCAAAAATCAGCTGATGCTATTGCTTACCCCATCTCTATACTAATCAATCGAACCATAGTAGAAGCTAAAATTCCCACCATCTGGAAAATATCCTATGTAATCCCACTTCACAAAGGAGGCAGCTCTATTGAATTCTCCAATTATAGGCCAATAGCTATACTCTCTCCACTTGCAAAGATTATGGAAAAATGTATTCATAGACAACTCATGCACCACCTAATCCAAAATCGCCTTATGGCAGACACTCAGCATGGCTTCTGTCCTCATCACAGCACTACTTCAGCTCTCCTAGCCTTTACTAACACCATAAACCATAATCACAACAATAATTATATATCCTCAGCCCTCTTTTTGGATCTTTCCAAGGCATTCGATATGGTTGATCACCAACTTTTAATCCACACCCTGCAAACATTCTGTCTAGATACTGGAGCCCTCCAGTGGTTTCAATCCTACCTGAATGGTCGACAGCAGGCTGTCCTCTGGCAGAACAAACTCTCTAACCTTCTACCTAACACCCTTGGAGTACCACAAGACTCTATACTAAGGCCCTTGCTGTTCTCCATCTTCATTAACGACCTTTATACTGTCATCCCAAAAGTCAGCTGTATCCAATATGCTGATGACTCTACTCTGATTTGCTCAGCCACATCTCCAGTAGAGTTATGGTCAGCTACACAGACCACCTTTAATACAATAGAAAACTGGCTTTCTGAACATTGTCTGATCCTAAATCCCAAAAAAACTAAAATGCTATTATTTTCACCAACACGTAGGTCTACTGCTTTCATCTTTACCATAAAATCAAATGATGGCACAATAATCTCCCCTGACCCATCTACAAAACTATTAGGTGTAACCATAGACAATAATCTAAAATTTGACCTACATGTTAACCAAACTATCAAAACCATCAATAAAAAACTAGGGTCACTTTACAGAATAAAAGCCTTCCTAACCCCTCCAGCTAAAATTGCCATAGCTCGCTCTCACCTTCTTTCAACTCTTCTGCATGCATCCCCTCTACTCTCGAATTTAAACAAGACTGTCCTTAACAAACTCTCAATTTGCTACAACCACATTGCCAGGTTTGCCACTGGGCTGCCTTTTAGGACACGTCATTGCATCAATCTAAATCAGCTTGGTTGGCTTGAACTACCCAGCCTAATCCAGTATAACCAACTGATTATGGCCTATAAAATCCTCTATAATCTGGACAATACTCCTGCACTTAAAAATATTATCACCCCTTATAACAATCCTAGACTGCTTCGATACTCTAACAAACTACTAATTCAGACTAGCAAAATTAATAACACAGCCGGTGATTCCCTCTTTGCAAACTCTGTAAGTAGATCCTGGGACTCTCTTCCAGCTGATATTACCTTACTTTCCACCTTAGGTCAATTTAAAACTAGACTCAAACAACATTTATCACTTAACTGGCTATGTCAATGTATCAAGCCTGGCTAACTCTCTCTAGAATGTGTAAAAATCTGTTAACTAATTTACTGTGTAATTTAATTTAATCCTGACTTGTGCTCAGGTTTAACTGTAACCTGTGGAACTTGTTTAACTTGCTTACTTATGTAATATCTGTAAATAGTCTGTTTGTAATATGTAATGCTGGTATTATGTAATGCTGTATCTGCTTACCCTTGGAGCTTTTCTCTCCGGGCCTCCGCTGAAAATGGACATGCATCCAGTCGGACTATCCCGGTCAACAAATGTAAAATAAAATAAAATAAATAAATAAATAACATATCAATATGTAAACATACTGAAACAATAGATAACAGTAGCATCAGTATGTTAAATTGTAGCATTAAAGAGTTTACACCATGAGGATGTAATCTCCATCAGCTTCCCTCCCTTTGTCAGGAGAAGGTTTAAGACCATCAGTTATACTTCCCTGAGGTGCAACTCATCAGTCAGTGTTTTCAGTTATGAATCATTCCCAGTGTTATTTGTATTAGTGTGCCAGAAGTAATTCAATGATTTTGGACTTCTCAGTGTTCTCTGAGGCTGTTAAATCATGGAGTTAATGTCCATAAATAAAAAGAGTATGGCATGTAAATGCCCTGAATGGGGGACCCAGGGATTCTTGCTTACATGCAAAAATGATTTTTTTCTTTTTTTTCTTTTCATCTGTTTGAAGTTTCTTCAAATGTTTTTTTTTCTGCCTGAAGCTGTGACCAGTACTGACTTGTCCATATGTAAATGAACCAGTTTTGCCAATACAGTGGACTGTAATGATGACAAAGCCAAATGTAATAAAACACTGTGAATAAAAAAGTTCATGAAAAAGTCAATGTAGTCTTATGTATATCATTCAGAAAATATCTCAAACAGAAAGCACTATGGGGAAGTAAGGGACAAAATGAACCAATGCAAAGAAAAATCAGTCATCGTGAAGGAAGAAAAAGTGAGTTAATGCACTTACCTGCACAGTGACACCGAAAGGAAGCATTAGAAGCAGATATTTGTATTTAAGGCTAAGTGAAGCAGACAGCAAGACTATGTCAGTAACCCAGACATTACCACAGAAAGTTCGTGAAATGTTAAGTTGTGAAGTTGCTGAAGGACTGTCAAATAAGTAGTAAAACTCACAACACACACAAAATTGCTTTACTTTACAAAAAATGAGGACTGCTCCTTGATGTTTGAACAGCTTTGATCTATCTCCCTAGAAAATTGTCTGTTTTCAGCTATTTTATTTATTTTTTGTTTACATTTCTTTTCTTCAAAATGGTTCAACAATTATTCATGAAACTTTCAGGTGATATTACTGGCATAAGTATCTATAAAATGCTATTGAACTTGGGCTCCTCGTCTCATAGAAGAGGCATCTTGAATTTTACTGAAAAATATAATTGTTTAATGGCATTTTTATGCTTTAATGTATAGAAGTATGAAATCACTCCTTTAGGACTAAAGTCACACCAAAATTATATATTTGCTTTCAATTACTTTTGCTTATTTTGTAGTCTTAACAGAACTGAAAGCTACATAATTTGCTTTCAGCTGTTTTGTAAAAGTTTCATTCTGTCAATTTACAGAGGCCATTCTTGCCTAAATTCTACTCTAACATAAAATGATAAACTTTTCTCTAATACTTCAAGGTATTCTTATGGATTGTTATGGACAAGACCCCTTGGAAATTGCACTTTCATTTTGTTTTGCATAGCCCAATAGCTTTCGCATAAAGTAGATAAGAAAATCTGAAATGTGAGTATGCCTGTGACAGCATGTGAAATATATGTATTTTGTTAAAACATACAAAAAAACTTAATCTATTATCTTTCCATAGAAAAGATTATTATTTTTGGTTTTCATCTCCTATGAACACAAAGATAAGATTGTTATGATGGGTACATGACAACTTATTGAATACTGCCTTACTAAAAGTCATAATACTGAATGCAAAACCCTGAAATGTCAAAAATGGTAAAACTTTACAATTTTGAACTCAAAATACCTTACTAATACTATACATGTATAACATACATAGACTGTACCAGTACTCAACCAGTCAAGAAACATTACTTTCCTGTTAATAAAACTTAAAAAAATTATTGCTAACATGGATCCTGCACACCTAAGACTGCAATGCATAACTTAGTTAACAGTCCAGCACAGCTCTGAATTTGACTCTACAACTTTAACTGTATAAAAGCATGGTATTGTACACATAACATGTATGTACATATCTATATCTATCTATCTATAAATAAATATATATATATATATATATATATATATATATATATATGTGTGTGTGTGTGTGTGTGTGTGTGTGTGTGTGTGTGTGTGTGTGTGTGTATAACTATATATATTTATGGTGAAATACATAGGATGTTTACTTCTGCCATATGTGCAGAGGTGAAACAGCCCCACAAAATAAAAATCAAGCACATTGCCAGACTGTAACAACATAAGCTCTTTGAAAAGCTGTTAATTACCTTTCTATAAAATAGGTCATATCTTATTTCCCCAGTGGCAATTAACAATAAAATATTCAGGGACTTCTAATAAAATGCTTGAGTACAAAACACACAAACAGTAACTGAGTGGAATAGTCTCCTTCTAAGATAGTTTACAACTTTTGAGTGTGAAAGGATCATATAAATATAAAGGCCATGTTGCTCATTGACAGATGCTGCCCTCCTAAATTATCCTGTCTTTAAAGGCCAGTAAAGCCAAACCCCACTAGTTGTTGATTTGTGGGTACGTTTCTATGTTTTATTGACCTCGTCAGCATATACCTCATGACCTTCCATTACAGGAGGTCTAAGTTATCGGACAGTGAAAATTCTAACTAAACCTGTTTTTTTTTGCAGTTTTTATGGAATGGTTATATTCTTAAGTGACAACAGACTGCTAAATGAAAAATCACTCTGACCAACTGCAAAGGGCCACTGATTGCAAGCACCTAAACTGCACAATACTAGAACATGGGTTAATTACCCATGTCCTGTTATTATAGTTAGGAAAAAAGGTGGAAAAAAATCTTGTTTAAAGGTTTGGAAACTTTTTTACCAGGGTGTAGCATTTCACAGCTTAATCACTTGCCTCTTCTAATTTCTCCAAATCATTTGGGTTTCTAGTACCATGACAGGAATGGAACCCATTCCTAAGTCAAAGTACGATTAAAGTTCATGAAATTAGTATTGTTTCAGTCTTTGATGCCAAAAGTGCTCTTTGCAGCACCTGCAACGTGTCCGGTAACAACTCCTTCTACAATTCGTACAGAGTTACATGCATTGGTAACATATCTAAATATGATTGTAGACTCTTTTTTATAAGACCCCATTGCTCCTACTACTATTGGAACTATCTGAGTATCTTTCTTCCACATTGCTCTCATTTCTGTCTGCAAATCTTGATATTTTATGATATAGTCACTGGGTGTAGCGATTTCAATGAACAATGCTACTTTTGTCTTCTTTTCATGGACCTCTATATCTGGTTTTCTCGTATCTATCTTTTGAACTGTTGGTAATGGATGATCCCATATTATGTTGACTTCATCATTTTTGTGATGCTTTATGGCTTAGGTTTCCAGTGTTTATCAGCCACTTCAATACCATAATATTTGCACAATACACTGTGCAACAGTTTTACCACATTATTATGCCTTTCAGTATACAGTCCTTCTCCCATGAATATGTTACAACCAGCAACAAGGTGTGCGACTGTTTTCAATTATGTTTTACAAAACCTACATTTATCTGTTTCTCCCACATGTACAATGGACTTTGTAAACAAACGTGTATGTAACCCACTATCTTCAACTGCCAACACTAACCTTTCATCTCTTGGTTTTAATTCGCCTCTCATTAATCTATCCTGCATTCGATACTGATCAATATGAGGTTCTAACAGAAGTTTTCTATACTTGCAAAAATATTTATGCATTTTCCACATTTCTTGCCTTCGCATCTGACCCTCCACCTTATATTCTTTCTTTTGTTTTTTGGCACATTCAGTTGCTGCCTGATTTTTATCTACTTCTGGTTTGATTTCCATTCCTGCTTGATGCCGATATGCTTCTGCAAGAGTAAGCAGGGAAGTCATCTTAGATTTATTCTCCTTATGTTTCAATACTTTCACTACGTATGGGTCTTGTGAGATTAGCAGATATATGTGCTGTCCCATGATTGCAGATCTATACATGTAATCAATTTCAAGGAGGCCCATACCTCCTTTGGAATGGGGAATATATAATCTTGGTATGCCCAGATTTTTATAAATCATTTGGTGAGCAGGAAACATCCTTATTGTTTTTCTGTCTAATCTATCCAACAGGTTTTGGGGGCAGTCAATCACTCCAAAACTGTAAGTTAGGACAGGAAGAGAAAATTGGTTTATAGCTTGAATTTTGCTCCTAGATGTCAACAGTGTTTGCAGGATTAATTTCTCTTCTAAAATATTCCTTACTAAGTTTTATTTGCATTTGTTCATGTTTTATTGTTGAGCCTTCATCAATTCCCAAATATTTATACACTCCCTCTTGCTCAAGTTATTTTATATCACATTCTTGTCCCAAACTGATGTTTTCTTGGTGCTGTAGTTTTCCTGCTTTAAAGGTTGCTTTTGCACATTTATAAAGATCAAATGACATTTTTATATCATCTGAAAAAGTTTTGACTACTTGCAGTTGTGCTTTCAGTTCCTCATCTGATGAGCTATATAGTTTTAAATCATTGGCAAAGAGAATATGTGAGGTTTTTACACTTTGTTGTTTTCTAGGAGCCACATTAATGCCATGGCCTAATCTGTTAATTAGACAGCTTAAAGGGTTAAGGACCAGACAGAATAGCAGTCATGACAGGAAGTCACCCTGGAATATCCTCTTTAGAATTTTTATCCCTGGAATAATAATTTGTCCTTCATCATGGCTTAATTGCAAAGTGGTTTGCTGCTGTTTCTTGGTCACTGTAATGTAGTTAATCAGTGTAGGGTGTATCTTTTACATTTTTAGGAGCTGTTTTATCCATAAATGTGGGATACTATCAAATGCTTTTTTGTAGTCAATCCATGCCATGCTTAGAGTCTTTCCCTTTTTATAGTTCTCCATTATGACTTTATTTAGCAACAGATGATCCTTTGCTCCATATGACTTTCTTTTTACCCTTTTGTTCTATTGCCATGATGGAATTTTCTTCTAAATGACTATAAACTCTGTTGGCATCAATTCCAGTATATAGTTTATAAGTCATCGGAAGGCGAGTTATTTGTCTATAATTTTAGGATAACCTGCAGGTTCACACTTAAGTGGGAGTATTGTTTTTCCTGTTGTTAACCAGGTTGGTGTCTGTTCGGGTTGCGCATATAAATAGTTCTTACTCATGGCTAAATCTTTGAGCAAAGATGTTAATACTTTTAGCCAGCAGTTAGGTACTGCATCTGGGGCTGAGATTTTCCAATTGGCGGCTTTTCTTAAGTGTATCTCAATCTCTCTGACCATTACCTCATCCCATTTCATATCCTGTAGGTTTGAACTTCTAATTCTTTATTTTACTTCTTCTATCCATTTAGCATCTTTGTTATGTTTTACATGATTTTCATAAATATTTCTCTAAAATATATCCATTTCTTCTTTGTTTGGGTGGTCTTTCAATTCCTTTTGCCTTGTTTCCCAATTCTCTATAGAACATTTTGGGGTCATCAATAAATTGCTTATTTTGTACTTTTCCTTTATATGTATCTCGGTAGCTTCTAAGTTTTTCTGCCCGTGCTGAGATTTTTAGTTTATTATTTGCAACAGTGCAAGACAGATCCTTTATAATACTGTGCATCATTTTTTCATGTCTGTTTTTCTAAGTATTTTTATGTATCTGTTCCCTCTTCTATACTCTTCTAACAGTGACACTTCTTATCTTAATTGCTTTATAGTTTTATCTATTCTATATTTCCATGATGGTGTTTGATTTCTCCCCTTCCTTTCACTTACTACCCTGTGTTCTTGTGGTAGAATTTTATCTGTTATTAATTTAGCTGCAGAGTAATATATCCTGTTTACTTCTATTATATTTCATGGATCTCATTGGCCAGTCATAATTACTGTACTCATATGTTTTATCTAACTTCTGACATTTTGGGTTTTATTGACCTTCTGCAATCTATTTCTTTCATTGATCTTAATATGTCTATTTATCTCTATTAAATCAAACAGCTCTTCTCTTAGCTCATTTTCTTTTAAACTAAGGGCACATTCTTTGTTCTCCATTCCCTGCAAGCATTCTATACGGAATTCCATAATGTCGTCCTGTGGCACATTCTCTTCAAATTCATCCTCTGTCATTCATTGCTCTGTCATATGGGAACTCACTAGTCTAGCACTCCTTTTTGTATTGATTAATTTAGCTTTTGACTTTGCATAAATATTGCACCATATCAAATTACTCTTTCTTTCCCATGTCCATATTTATTTTTTATACTTTTCAAAAATCTCTAGGCTTTGTTATTTATATTTTTGTACTTCCTCAGATGCTTCTTTTTCCAAACAGGTCAAAGATTCTTTGGCCTATATAATGTTTTCCACAAATCTGTTGTATTAATGAACACAAATTTTTATTTTAGGCTTCTGACAGTTTTTCTTGTGGAAATTATTTTTCTTTCCTCTAGTGTCTCTTTTTTTGCATATCTTTTGTCTGGAAATTCTAGACTTTTTGCATAATAGTAACAATACATTATTTCTCACTTATCTTCAATAGTCCACTCAATCATCTTTATGCCTCTTTTTTGGCTTATCAGTTTTTGGGATTTTTGTGGACTCCTACTTCCTTCTACAGCTGGGGGGCAATCCTCCCCCTGAGCCAGATCTAGCCCCATTGTAGGAATGTTTCCATATTTTGAGGATTTTACACTGTCATTTTTTCCAGTCCTGGCATCAGTGCACCTACCAGGATTGGGCACTTTTTATTCTGGGTCTTGTGCACCCAGCTATTTTGTTTTATTTTTGACCTACTTTTGTCCATGACATAAGCTATATAAAATACAGTCTATATATCATTGTCATCTTGGTGAGATTTTGTGAAAAACTGGGTCCACCTCATGAAGGTACTACCCAAGACTTGAGGATGAATTCAATTTCAGCAATACTACTACCCTTTGCTTGCTGACTTGTCATCTCTCCATTTGGAATCCGATCTCTCCATTCAGATCCCATTTCTCCATTTGGACCCATTCGCTTGCCCTAGTGTGGTGCTGTCTATGGGGCAGAAGGATGAACTGTGAAAGTGTATGTGAAAGAATTATGTTTATCCTTTGCTAGCCAAGTTAGTTTCACTAGGCTAGAAACTTCTTTTCCGGGAGACCTGAGATGGAATTTATCCTAAAAGAGGTAATTTGGCCAGGGCACTGGGGAATTTCCCATACTCATTGTTGTTACAAGTGGGACCCATTTTGCAGGGAGCACTTCCTCTTTCTATTCCAGGCACAGAGGTGACCCAGAAAAAAGTGTGAGAGAAATGAAGGAGAAAGCAAACATTGAGACTGGAAAATGTGTGCAGGATTCTGAGGAGATATTTCAAATAAATCTGTCTGACAGAGATGAATCAGCAAATGACGGATGCATAATTACAACCCTCCAGTCAGGAGGGCTGGAGGATGACTTAATTAAAGAAATGGTGATGCAGAGTGAGGCAAAAATAAAGGAGATGTCTCCTGGGGAGGACATTATGGAGAAAATACAAAAGGAGGATGCAGACACAATCCTAAAGAATAATGGTGAGATGGAAAAGAAAGCATAAGCAGAGAAATTAAAAGAAGGCAAAAGGGAAGTAGCAGAAAAGGCAGAAGAAAATGAAAAATGGAAGTACATAGTAAAGATTCAAAGTAAAGAAGACAAAGAAATGGACATGTATGAAGTGTGGAACAATTTAATAAACCTTTGAGTGTAAAGGCGCATGAGGTATGAGCATTTATTCTTATTAACAAAGAGACATTTCATGACATTATATTTAAGACTGTTTTTCAATAGAAAATGTTCTTGGAAAATATGAAAAAAAGAAAGACTGGGGGCGTGGCCAAGATGGCAAAATTCTAACAGCACAAAGTCTATTCTCTGCTTTATTTTCTTTTTTCTTACAGAATTTTATTATACAGACTTAACAAAATCTTACTTTCTTATACATTTTAAGTCTTTTAAAGAAACCTGAACAACTATTTGAAAGAAAAATAAAGTTTGTATGTTTTTTCTTTGATTTTTTCCTGTCAGAAGTTTTATTGACTGTTGTGACAGAATGAGCTACTCAAAAAGGAACTCTCAAGACAACTCATTGAAAAAGGAACTGCAGTTTATAATGGACAGTACCCAGGAGCTTTCTGTTAAATTTGATAAACTTGAGATCAAAATGGACATTATAAAAGAAGCTTCCAAGAAACAAACAGAAATGTTAAAAGAGATTAATAAACAACAATATGTTCGGATCTCAGCAATAGAAGACAAATTAAATGACCTGGATAGCAGAATGGCAGAGAGTGGGAATCACACAAAATTCCTGTTAAAACAAAATACTTTCCTTATGGAAAACTAGGGCCTAGAAAGTAGATCTAGAAGAAATAATATTAGGATATATGGAATATGAGAAAAGAAGAAGAAGGCAATATATTGCAGTTTTTAACTAACTGGATGCCTGCAATTCTAAATCTACCAGAAGCTCTCCCATTTGGTATTGAGAGGTCTTGTGTATCTCTTTCAACTTGTTCTTTGAAGAAAAATTCTCTGGTGTCCAGATCTATTGTTGTAAAATTTCTCTCCAGCCAAGACAAGGTCCTGGTACTGAAGACTGCTAGTATTATTATTTTTTTTTATCAGAGAATTAGCTCTGATAAAATTCTCTGATAAAAAAAAAAATAATAATACTATCAGGTTTGATAATGACTATACTGCATCTGTTATGACTAAAAAGAAAGCATGTATTCTATTCATAAAAGGCTTAAAGAAGCTAAACATTAGAGCTCAACTAATTTTTACAGCCATAATTAAAATCTTTTTACCGGAAGTTCAGAAAACTTTTAATTCTCTGGAAGATGCAGTGGACTTTTCTCAGAAAAATAAACTTTTTGATAAATCAGAAAATATGAATTGGACTCTTTCTTAGCTTAAAGAGACAAGCAAAAAGAAATGCCTGGTCTTTGAAGGACAAAAATAGTAAAAAATATAAAGAAAAGTAATGTTGTTCTAATTTTCTATTTTGCCTAAATAGCTTTCTCACAGGTATTCAGTTTTGTCATCTATTACAGTTCATCATCAAATACAAGGTAAAACAAACATAGTTTGTATATATGTTATTATTACTATTACTTATAAGTTCCTTTATTATTTTATTTTAATTCTCTTTAACATTACTTTCAAACATAGACAGTAGTGCGTATGTATTGGGGTATGTCTATATTAATAGTATCTGAAGTAGTATGTGTGTGTGTGTGTGTGTGTGTGTGTGTGTGTGTGTGTGTGTGTGTGTGTGTGTATATATATATATATATATATGTATATATAATAAATTATTAATATTACTTAAAAGTCTCTTTATTATTTTATTTAAATCCACTCAAACACTGTTTTCTAACATCAAGATTAGTGTGTTTGTGAGGGGTGTATATTAACATATTTAGCTAATCCACTTAATTTATATATGCTTTATATTCATAATTTCAAGTAATCTGCTTTTTTTATTTTCAGTTATTCTATCAGGTGAATGTGGTTGCATGTGATAAGCTTTATCCATGTGCAGTGGATGTTGTATTGAGCGGTTTTGGCTGCATGAAATTCATTTATTTACATTACTTCACTTTCTTTTAATAGATTAAACTTGTGTGGTGTCTGTTCATTACTTGGGCTCTTATTCAAAGAATTAGAGATGCTGGTGACTATTTTTTAAAGTAACTGCTTCTTTTCAGTCCCTTTTCCCACTGAATGTCAATTAAATTGTTTTAGAAAGTATTTTATTTTCATATACCTAAAGATGTTTTTCAACTTAAAACAGCCTAGATTCCATGTTCAAGCTGCCTGTGCTGCAGGAATTGAATTTTGAACTTTAACCCTCATTTACAGGAAGTGAACTTTTAGAATGTTAAAATGAGCAGCAGAAATACAGAAATAAAGCACTGAAAATTAATCTAGTTAATTTTAAGACATATACATGTAGTTTTAGGCTCATTATCTTTTACAAAGTGGAATAACGAAAAGAAGAAAAGGAAAGACGGATGCAGTGGGAAGAAGAAAAAGAAGACATCTGCAGACGTAAAGACACCTGGTACTAATCTCTATTTAGTGACATCCGGTGGTCATCATAAATATAGTTTAATGAAAGTTGTATCCTTTATATAAGTACAGGATAAGTATAATATACTCATGCAGCAGATCATCACAGTACAGAGGAATATTTCATTTATAGCAATGAAAATGCTTGTTTAAAACAATGTTACTGGTTGTAATGTGTCATGAAGAAGCTGAAAAAATTAATATAACTTTAATAATAATAATTTAGACAAAGAAGTACCTACTACAGTAATGGAATTTTCTCTACAGTTTCTCTGGTTCTGTAACATGCTACCTGTTATATTGTACACACAAATATTTATACACTGTCAGACTAGAGTTTTGATTATTCAGTCTAAATATTTCAGGACTTGGCATTGTGAGTCCTGATATTTTAAAAGGTTACTTTCTTTAACTGATAAATTCTTGTCACTGACCATATATATTGTTTCATATCCACATTTCATTTATGCAAGTTGTCAGAAAAATATGTATTAATATGTCTATTAGTAATATGCTCAGTGCATTTAGAGCTTGAAAAGGGTTAACACATTTATTCTATTTCATACTGCATAAATCTGTACAAACTGCAGATGCTTTCTGACCTTGTATTGTTAGCTAAAATCTTGCTTGTGCCTTGGAAATTTACTGAGAAGCAGATGATTCCTGCTTATGTTAGGAAAATAATGAATAGAACAATATTACTTCTATGAAACTTAGACAAGGAGTTCTGCTTGTGCTGTGAGAAAATACACAGCTGTAGAAGCTATAGATAATTAGGACAAAGCCTGCTTGAAAATATGAACTGCAATCAGCATTTGCTTGTATCTGAGTTAGAAAAGTACCTTGAAATGTAACACTGTACAATAGAAGCCTGTAAACGGTTAGTGCCCACCAAGGCCAGGTTGTTTTTCTCAAAAAGTTTCTCACAAATCTAGTCATGTCAGCAGAAAATCTGAGTAACATCTGCTGTAGAACAATACTGGAAGTTGTGTTTGATTACGTCAGCCCTAGAAGGCCATGTCTTGTAAAACAGTATAAGAATAAGCATACTTCCTGTTAGTAGTTAGACAAATCCTTGTATTTGCATGTTTTTGTCTCCTTGCAGCAAGTCATTAAATGTGCCTTAACTGAACCTTACATGTATTGGTCTTTGAAGTTTTTTCCTTTGACAGATTGGTCCTTTGGACCGGAAACCCTCACTTCACCTTGGATCAGACAGGCCAGGTGGCTTGAAACCGTACGGGGAAGAAACCACATCGGTTATTCTTAGTTGAAAAGCCCTCCGACTGAATTGTCATACAAAGGAGGCCAGCCACTTTCTGATCGGTGACTGAAGGATGGGTTTACTCGAACCAGGTGATCAATCACGAAGGCTCAGGTAAGGTGAATCTACCTCTTTCTTCTGTTTTAGATCAGGGACTAGATTTGTATTTATTTTGTTAAGACTTTGTTTATACAAGTCAGGGACAAAAAGATTACTGTCTTGTCATAGATCAGGGAAACAGAGCAGGTAGGCAGGCATTCTGAAGAGACTATAACAGAATCTATGGTACCACATTAAAAATAAAGAGTTATGTAACGATTAAAAGGGTAGAACAAAATGGGTAATAATTGTACAAAAAGATCCCAAAGTCCGCCATTAACCGAAGACGCGAAATGCATGCAGTCACAGCATGCTGATAATGTTAAATACTACTCAAAATGGGTTAATAAGTATGAATTTGATGGTAAACTAGAAAAATCCTCGCTTGTCAAACTTGTCAAACAGCTTAAAACTGTGTTTGGGTAAAAAAGCAACGTCAATTAGGAATTCCTCAGGCACACAGGTGGATTGAGGAAGTAAACCGAAGGGAACAAAAGAATAATAATTCAAAAGCAATGTTTTTAGTTAAGGAGGTCAATAACTTAGTAATAGCATCAGCCCCTCCGCCTCCCTTACCAGAATATGAAGCAAGTGGACAAGTTAGTCCACCCCCGCGATATCCTGCTGTCACTGTAAATAGAGACACTACAAAAGTGAAACCGTTTATTAGAGATCCCATCGAGACCAGGTCTCGAACACGGGCAGGAAACTCAAAAGGGGACATTGAGTTATATCAAATGGGTAGGAATTCACAATCTATGAGTGAAGAAGAAATATGCCCACTTATAGAAGTGCCTAATCCTCAGGCAGGACAAGAAGTTCAGGACCCAACTATTCTAGTGTATAGACCCTGGACTCCAGAAGACATCCGGAAAGCCACTGAGGGAATTCCCCATCCAAAAGTTAATTTTAGAAAGTTCTTAGAAGATTTTCAAGGAATGAGGCTAAGTTATAATTTAAACGGAGAAGAGGTAGAAAAAGTAGTCAGACAAATTGTGGAGCCAGATTGGCACATGATTAGTGGCGACTGGAATCCCAGTGACGCTGCGTTCAATCCCGTCCCACATAGCAGCGCAGACCTAGACAACAGAGTGAAAGGTCTTACAGACCGAATCTCTGAGAAATGGAAGCCTAGGGCAGACTGGACTTGCATTAATCAATGCATCCAACAAGAAGGCGAGACTGTTGGCAGATATTATGCCAGACTGTTAGAATGTTTTAATAACCACTGTGGAATGTAGGTTCCTGAAGATCAGACACACGATTCCCCATATGAGCAGCAGTTAAAGAATGTATTTTTGAAAGGCAGTATTGCACCCATAAGCAATTTTATTACAAAGCACATGGTAGATCATCGTACAAGCAGGTTACAGTCATTACTTGAATATGCTAGGCATGCTGAAAGGCATTTTAATAGCAAAAAGAAAAAGAAAGCCCAAGTATTTTCTGTAGAAGATGGAGCAGAAGTTTATGTAGTACAGTCTGGGAAAAAGGGCAAGAGAAATGCCCAGGGAAACAAACAATCTGATCAGCAATCAGAGGACTTTGAAGGGCGAAAGAAAAGGGGTGAATGTTTTAAATGTGGTAAAAAGGGACACTTGGCAAGGGATTGCAAGAAAAACAAGAAAGCAGCCACGGAAGACAAGGAGGGTGAGGACTGATTATATGATAGTCAGGAATCACTAGAAGGGGATAGCAGAGAAGGGACAAATGAGAATGTGATAGAGGGAGTAGAGAATGTGACAGAAGAAATAGAGGAAGTGCAGGAATTCACGGATAGTGAAGAAAATGAAATATTACATTTGGCTTTATTGAGCTTAGAGCTCTATTTAGCAGACATGAAACCAGAAGTTACACTCCTGGTAGAAGGGAGGGAAGTCAGATTCTTGTGTGACTCAGGGGCATTACAGACCCTGATACAGCCTTCCAAACTGCCAGAGAACTCAGTCACCTGATTACATATTAGTGAAAGTAGCTAATGGACAGCTGCATCGGGAGCCCCTCTCCCATAATATTGTGATAACTGATCCTGTTTCAGGATTGACCCAGAAAAGCAAAATTGTTGTTTCTGCAAATTG
The DNA here is from genome assembly GCF_019279795.1 of Protopterus annectens. NCBI lineage: Eukaryota > Metazoa > Chordata > Ceratodontiformes > Protopteridae > Protopterus > Protopterus annectens. The sequence continues at coordinate 756,250,316 of NC_056746.1, forward strand.
CCCAGTAAACCTCTTGGGCAGAGACCTTATGCAGCTATTTGGTATAGCAGTAGTTCTGACTATGCAGGGTATGGAAGCACAGTGACAAATTGATACCTTTGCAGTGCAATTGGAGGGTGAAATGTTTTATTGGTACAGCCAGGACTTAGTTATGACTGGTCCAGGGCAGTGACTGAAGAGTTGATGAATGTAGCCATCAGCAAGTTCCCCTCCCTTGACATTGATAGACAACATTTGTTGCACTGTACTCTGTATTATTGTAACACACCAGGACCTGATAAGGAATATGAGCAAGAATTGTTTAGAAATCGTGCAAACAGATTGATATTATGTAATCTGTACTGAGACACAGAAGGGAACAGTGTAGTCAGCTGTTCATTGTCCCAGGAGTTCTTTGCACTTTATAAATCTAATCGATTACCACATGTTAGCTTAACTAAGGACAAACATGTAAAATGGGTAGACTTGGGAGAAAAAGTCACGAGATGGGAGAAACAGAGTTAGAACTGTCAGAACAGGGACTACAAATGCAGAAGTTGAATTGGATAACTCAGACCCACCCAGCTGTACACTTGCAGTCTAGCAAGGACAGCTGATTAGCACTCCTATTGAAGAAGGAAGAGAATGCTTTACAGAATATACCAGAAACTCTCTGGTCAACAGGAAAATCAGATGTAGGACTTATTCGTACAGTGGGACCAGTTACTCTTACGCCAAAGTCAGCATTTAGACCACAAAAAAGACAGTATCCCTTAAAAAAAGATGCAGAGGTAGGAATCAAACCTAGTATAGCAGCCTTACTTAAGGAAGGGGTGCTGGTGGAATCTCCTGATTCACCATGTAACACACCCATATTTCCTGTTAAGAAAGCGAATGGAGAGTGGCATATGGTCCAAGATTTACAAGCTGTAAATGACGCAGTAATACCAAAGGCACCTACGGTGCCAGACCCACATACCCTGTTGAATGATTTAAAACCTCAACAGAAATATTTTTCTGTGGTAGATATCAGCAATGTGTTCTTTTCGATACCGATACACCCAGACAGCCAGTATTGGTTTGCATTCACATTTCAGGGGAAAAGGTATACATATACGTGACTACCACAGGGGTATTGTGAAAGTCCAACAATATTCTCACAAGAAATGGCAAGCAACTTGGCGGGATTTACCCCACCAAGAGGTAGTCAGATTTTGCTTTATGTTGATGATATCCTGCTGGCGGCCCCCACCCAGCAAGATTGTAAAGAAGATACCATAGCGCTATTACAATTTTTGGCCACTGAAGGACATAAAGTACACAAAAATAAACTGCAGCTTTGGAAAAAACAAGTTAAATACCTAGGATATGTAATATCCAAGGAGGGTAGGACATTAGATGAGGTCCGAAAAGTAGTGATTTTGCAAGCACCAAAACCCACTATCAAGAAGGAAATAATGTCCTTCCTGGGTATGACTAATTTTTGTCGGAGTTGGATTCCAAGCTATGCCTTGGAATCTGCACCATTGACTAACCTGACTTATAAAAAGCCTATGGCAGCACAGGATTTGTTACAATGGACACCAGAAGCAGAATTTGCTTTCTGCAGACTGAAACAGTTAATAGCGTCCTCATTAGTTTTGGGATTACCAAACTATCATAAATGTTTTTCCAAACTGCAGATTGTAAGCATGGTTATATGACATCAGTGTTAACACAACAGCATGGGGACAAGCAACGCTCTATTGCTTATTATTCATCACAACTGGACCCAGTTGCATGGTCTTTACCTCATTGTGTACAAGCAGTACTTGCAGCTGCAATGGCAGTACAGGCTTCGGCCTCAGTAGTTTTGTTCCACCCTCTCACATTGAGAGTGCCTCATGCAGTCGCAATTATTTTACTGCAAGAGAAGGTAGCATATATCTCCCCTGCTAGGCATCTTTCCTGTATGACTATATTGTTGAGCCAACCTCATATGACAATTGAGCGATGTATGACTTTGAACCCTTCTACCTTGCTCCCAACCCCTGCAGATGGCACACCACACAGCTGCCTGCAGGTGATTGAGCAAAATACACTGCCTAGAAAAGATCTCATGGATGTCCCCGTGGATGATGCCGAGGTGACACACTGCATGGATGGCTCGTGCAAAAGGGGTCCTGCAGGACAGAACCTAGTAGGATATGCAGTAGTTTCTGATACTGATATTATAGAAGTGAAATCTTTACCACATAATTTATCTGCACAGGCAGCAGAATTGATTGCCTTGACACGGGCATGTACTTTAGCAAAGGGTAAATGTGTGAACATTTTTACTGACAGCCAGTACGCTTTTTCTACTGTACATGTTTTCGTGCAACAGTGGAAAAATCGAGGAATGATAACATCTACTGGCAAACCAATCAATCATGCACAGTTTATTTTAGATCTTTTAGAATCTATTCAGTTACCTCAGAAAGTAGCTATTTATAAATGCACAGCTCATACCAAGCAACATGACAGGATTTCAAAAGGTAATGCGAGAGCTGATACAGCTGCAAAGCAGGCAGCTTCAGAAGTATTTCTTTTGAATGAGGAATTACAACCCTCTGAGATTTTAGACTTAGAAATGTTAAAGACAATGCAGAAACTTACTACGCAAGCTGAAAAACAAAGATGGGTAAAACGAGGAGCAATTCTCGAAAAGGGGCTGTACATCTCTAAAGAAGGGAAACCGATATTGCCATCTAATTTGTTTAGATATGCAGCTTTGTTGAGTCATGGGCAGTGCCATGTCTCAACAGGGGGGATGGTACAGCTGGTGAACCAAGTGTTCACGACATATGGATTCTCAAACTACTCTAAAAAATTCTGCTTGGTATGCCACATTTGTAATAAACATCATGCACAAGGGGCATTAAAGCCCAAGCAAGGGAGTTTCCCTACACCACCGTATCCTTTTCATACTATCTGTATGGATTTCATAGAATTGAATAAATGTGAAAATAAGAAGTATTGTCTTGTCATTGTAGATATGTTTTCCAGATGGGTGGAAGCCTTTCCGACTAAAAATCCAGATGCTGCAACTGTGGCCAAAGTTCTTGTTAAAGAAATCATCCCTAGATTCGGCATTCCAGAAAGGATCTACAGTGACAACGGCACACACTTCGTAAACCAGACCATACAACAGTTAAGTAGACATTTTGGTATTTCTTTAAGAAATCATTGTGCATATCACCCACAATCTGCAGGGTTAGTAGAGAGGCATAATGGGATTTTAAAGAATAAGCTAAGGAAGTTAATAGTAGAAACACAGAGAAATTGGGTGTACTGTCTGCCCCTGGCATTGTTGAGCATGAGAGCTGTTCCGAATGCAAAAGGATTGACTCCTTTTGAAAAATTATTTGGAAGGGCTTATTATATACCTCAGTGGAAATCTCTCATGCCCGCAGACCAGGAAGCTGACAGTACATTAGCTGAGTATATGCAAAACTTGTTAAATTCTAAACATTTGTTGCAGTCAAATTCTGTTTCAGATAAAGAACGAACCAGACTGTCAGAAGTGGCAGTGCCCCCTGGTACCTGGATCTGGGTGAAGACAGTAAAGAAAAATAACTGGGCGTTACCAAAGTGGGAAGGTCCATATCAAGTGTTTCTGTCGACACCCACTGCATTCAAGATAGCGGAGCATGGCTCCTGGATCCACCTGATGCACTGTAAATTAGTCAAAAACTTTGAACTGGACAAAAATCTTGTCACATGCCAAGAGTAAAAATGATAGAGTCCAGAAGAAACAGGAATGCAGAACAGCCCTTTCCTCAGAAGTATTGCATAATCATCCTGTTAACTGTACTAGTGACAATAATCTTTTTGTTGTGGCCTTTCCTTTTCCCAGCCACACAGACTGAATTGAATAAACGTGAAGCATTACTCATAGACTGGCATCCAAACTTTAACACTTACCAGGCAATTAAATATGTGTATGCTGAGACTTTCAGTGTTTCGAATTGCTGGATTTGCACAGCTTTGCCGACAGCATATGGGGGGTTATTAATGACTACAATCCCCCTAGGGGTCAATGAGACCTGGGAGAACTTGATTTATGATACCTCACCCATTACATCACAAGATAAAATAGCATTGCACTTGTCTGTTCCACAAAAGGGAACTGTGTGTTTTTATAAAAATGATACTGTTCAGGTGGGTTGGAGCAATTGCAATGTGACTGTTCCTTATAAATGTTACACTAAAGGTAACAATGTAGATCTTTATTGTAATACAAACTATGATTAATTTCTTGGATTGATGCACAAAACAATTGATGAAGTAAAACATAATTCTGTTCTTTATAAACAACTGTCTATAATTGATAGAAAAATGTTTCATGCAGGGCGAGTGTATATTCATAGCAAGGTTACTACTAAAGTAGAGGATTGTTATTTTGTGTGTGCCAGAAATGCATACAAATGGTTACCAGAGAATTGGTCCGGCAGTTGTTTTTTGGGTTACCTGGTTCCGGCCATACGACACACTGCAGTTTTGCCTCGAGGAAAAATTTGAAATGTCCGAGAGGTCATCAAGAAACCTGTAAATCCAGTGGGACAAATCGATGCACGTTGGAAAGACCATCATTCTATAAGCAAAGGACTGACACATATGGACTTGAGTGATAGCGTTATATCGTGGGCAGGCATATTACCAGCATATGGAGCAGTGAAATCGATCTGGGAGCTGAGGAAACTGTTGAAACTTCTCGAAGTAATGAGTAATGCAACTTTTTCCGCTCTCAAATTGGTGGCTGATGAACTGAATGCTATGAGAACTGTAGTACTTCAAAACCACATGGCTCTCGACTTCACCCTAGTGGCGAGAGGTGGTACTTGTGTTTTAATCCAAGAAGAATGCTCTTTGTATATTCCGGACCATAAACACAAGATAGACAATCATCTTGAGGTAATTCAGCAAGTGTCGGCCATGATCAAACCAGGCCCAAACCCACTGATGGACTTTTTCCAGAAATGGTTTGGGGGTGGGGTACCATCCTAATGAACATCCTGATAGCCGTTTGTGTAGGAATGCTCCTATTGGGAGTATGTGTTTGTTGTGGCATCCCCCGCATGAAAAGACTGATTAAAGATTTTATAGACATGTCAGTTTCTGAAACCTTATATCAAAGTACTGAGTTCGAAGAACTGTTAAAAGATTGAAAATGCTTTCATAAGTTTAAACTGAATGACTCTCTTAACTGCAAATCCTGAGTGGAAGAGGATAGGAGAAGAAAACAAACTGTTTATGCTTATTTTGAAAGTAGAATAAAAGTATTAATAGGGGGAAATGTCAGAAAAATATGTATTAATGTGTGTATTAGTAATATGATTAGTGCATTTAGAGCTTGAAAAGGGTTAACACATTTATTCTATTTCATACTGCATAAATCTGTACAAACTGCAGATGCTTTCTGACCTTGTATTGTTAGCTAAAATCTTGCTTGTGCCTTGGAAATTTACTGAGAAGCAGATGATTCCTGCTTATGTTAGGTAAATAATGAATAGAACAATACTACTTGTATGAAACTTAGACAAGGAGTTCCGCTTGTGCTGTGAGAAAATACACAGCTGTAGAAGCTATAGATAATTAGGACAAAGCCTGCTTGAAAATATGAACTGTAATCAGCATTTGCTTGTATCTGAGTTAGAAAAGTACCTTGAAATGTAACACTGTACAATAGAAGTCTGTAAACGCATTAGTGCCCACCAAGGCCAGGTTGTTTTTCTCAAAAGGTTTCTCACAAATCTAGTCATGTCAGCAGAAAATCTGAGTAACATCTGCTGTAGAACAATACTGAAAGTTGTGTTTGATTACGTCAGCCTTAGAAGGACATGTCTTGTAAAACAGTATAAGAATAAGCATACTTCCTATTAGTAGTTAGACAAATCCTTGTATTTGCATGTTTTTGTCTCCTTGCAGCAAGTTATTAAATGTGCCTTAACTGGACCTTACGTGTATTGGTCTTTGAAGTTTTTTCCTTTGACACAAGTACAAACCATTAACTTGTTTGCTAGATATGTTTTATATTTCTGACATTTTCTAACTTTTGCATTGTTCAAGGTTGTTTCTTTTTTTCATTGTTATCTGGTACTTTTTACCTGGGCTCCTTGGAATACAGACTTTTCTCAAGAATAGATAATTTCATTAAATAAGACCAAATAAGTAAATTACCTGATCTGCTTCTTGCAACAGACAGTGGCACACCTAAAGGTTTAATATAGTAAAAAAATATAACAAAGAGATGATGCCCAAAAGAGCTGTGAAATGCAACAAAACTGTAAGGTTAAACACAGGGAGCACTTGTTAACTAAAATGCAAATGAAAACAAGCATGCAGGAAGCTATCATATCTTATATGCAATAACATATGGTTCACATCTCTGCACAGTGGTTGCTATAAAAATGTTTTATACAGAATGATTTTACAGACATTTGTCTGGAAACTTTTAACAGTGATTATAAACTTGATCTGAGAGAAATATATTTATTTGCCTTCTATATAGATATTAATTTGCATATAACAGCATTTATAGACATTACTGTACTTATACTTTAATATAATCTGTTATCTTCTGTGCTATATGAAACAGTTTAGAGGAAAATATGCTTAAAGCACCTCACTCTACTCAACATCTATTGCCTTAATCACTCAGTTACTTCACTAATTATTGGAAAATAATATTAATGAGCAGATTAAACTCTTTGAAATGTTCTGCATTTGTTAGTGAACTATGTAATTTTATTTTATACTAAACTGACTTTTAAATCATTTCAAGCATTTTTCATCTTCCATTGGTATGACGAATACAAACACTTGATCGTCACATTTCAGAACATGGCAATGAAAAGTACTATAAGCAAATTTGTAAGTATATGATACTTAAAACATAATCATAAATGAATGCTTCATGTACAGAAGTTAGATGTTAAATGTATCATTCAAGTGCTAGAGGTATTGAAGTAACATACATACATTCATAATACAAACAAACATTCACTTAAAACATTCATTTGTATATTTAATCTCACACGTAGATACAGAGAACATAATCAATCTCTTAACTGTTAATATACATATCAAGCATCTACTCATAATTTACACACGTACACCCGGTAATATGTATGCGCATCTACATAAATATATTATGCCTATATAAGTACATACAATATATGCAAATATGTAATTTTAAATTGTAGCACCATTTAATTATACTTCTATATTTTATTACTTTCAGCTTCTCACCCATGTTTTTAAATGAGTTTTAAAACTTTTATGATGTGTGATCTTGATATTTATTGGGGTTATTATGTCTATAGGTTAATGTGTTGTAGGTGTTGTCAATTTTATTTATTTAATCCATATAAATGCTTAAATACTAGGCTATTTATAGCATTTTCCATAGTAGGATTAATTAGAAGAAATTACTATATAAAATGTCTTGATCAAATAGAAAAAAATGAAATGCATTATTTCTGGGATAGTTTTGATATATTCAGAAATACATACTATCATTCGTTATTATTAACATTTCTAACTTTATATTTCTGGGATCTTAAATATGAATATTTCTCAAATTAATACTTTATGTTGTTTTTCCTTTTAACATGACTTGAGTGTGCTCTAAATATTTATAATTAATAATATTGTTTTAAATTAAGAAGCAGTAGTAACTGTTTCACTTGGTGACATTGGGATGGGTTGGTTGGTGTGTGATTTGTATGATTATATCATCAAATCAGGCAATTTTCATTCCATGATGAGAGGTTTGAATGTATATTAGTTTGAGATTTTACTTTTTTTGCATCTGTCCATGACAACAATTATTAGTACTTGGTTATTATATTTTAAGCTAACTCATCTTAAATCAGTGTATTTACATGTTTTCTTATGAATGCCAGCATCTAATTGTCTCTCATTAAACATCAATGGACTTAATAATCCATTGAAGAGGAGTAGCTTAAACAAATATTTAAAATTGCATAAAGCTCACACAATTTTCTTAAAAGAAACATGTTTGTCATCTGAAGTTGTAGATAGATTGATGTTAAAAGATTATTCAATTCTACTGAGCTCTCATTTTAAATCAAAAAGGAAAAGTAGAGGCACTCTTATTCTCAGGAAAAATTCATCACCTATGTCTAAAATGTTAAATACCTATTCAGATAAAAATGGCATGTTAGGTTTAGCAGTAGTAGGAATTGACAAAGAAAACTTATACTTTGGTGAATTCTTACTGGATACCAGGAATTGGAGTCAAAGTTTCTAAGAAATATTTGGAAATTATAACCTTTAATACAAAAGGTGAATTGATTATTGCAGGAGATGTTTACTGTATTCTTTCTAGTAAAGACACAACTACTAATCATATTAAAAAATAATTTCCAAACAAGGTGGTAAAAATAAAAAAAGTGATTGGTTTAAAGGACATATTAGAATGCTTAAGGAAATATTATGAAGAAATAACTAAGAAAGAGACAGACTTAGAAAACAACAGCATAACCAATTACTTTTTGAAAGGCAATATAAGGTTTAAATTAATCAATGAACAAAGATCCAAAAATTATAACAAAAAAACACACACAAAGATCCAAAACTGATAAATCATTCTCTTTTAAGGAGTTAAAAAAGCAAATTAATAATCTTAAACCAAATAAAGCCCCTGGTCTTGATGGTATAATCCCATAATTATACATATTATTCCCAGAGGATATTTTAAATATCCTATTAAAAGATTTGAACAAGTTAAACATATGTCAACCAAAAGATCAAACCTTATTATGCCAGGATTAATAAATGATGATCAGATTGGTTTTATACTACATAGAAAGGTTCAGGATAACATGATTAGGCTTAATACTTTAATAGATCTGGTTAACAAAAAACAACTCACTATAATAAGTCCAGATTTAAATAAGGTAATTGATTCTATTAGTTGGAATTATTTGTTCAAAGCACTTAAACAATATGAATTTTCCACAGATTTTATAAATTTGATAACTAATCTATATAGTAACTCATTCTCTTTTATTAAAAATGTCTCTTTTCTTTCTAGTTCTTTTAAAATATTAAAAGGTACACAACACGGTTATCCCTTGTCATCTATTATTTGATCTAGCAATTGAACCTTTCCCAAACTTTGTTAGATGTAATAGCAAAATTCAGGGATTCTCGATTGATGAAAGTTATTCCTGTAAAATTCAATTATATGCAGATGACATTTTAATAACAAGTGGTGATGTTGAAGCTTCAAAAGAAAATTTAACTAAATATATTAATTACTTTGAAAAAAACTGGTTTAACCCTGATAAAACAGAAACTTTACTTATTAATAAAAAAGTTAATAATTATTTAAGAAACTATAAGAAATGTATTTGGGACAATTCACAAATTAATTATCTTGGAATTATAATTAAATCTACTGTAAAAGAATCAATAGCAATACATTTTAGTAATTTAGTAGACACTGTTACTAACATAATTATTAATTGGAACATTTTTTAGAATGGAAGAATGGAAGATAGACTTACTTTAATAAAAATGGAAATCCTACCAAAATACTTTTCTGTCTACAATCACTAATTATTCACCATCCTAAAAATCTTTAATAAATTAAATTTTATTCTTCTTAAATTTCTCTTGTTCCCCAATAAACCAAGAATATCCTTTGATTAGCACATTAAAGGTTGGCAAGAAGTTGGATTTGGATTAAGTTTTCTAAATGTGAATTATATGCCAAATCCATAATTTTCAATTGAATATCTCTGTGGTTAAATTCCTCTTACTAATCCACTTGGAAGTCCATTCATGGAAGATTAATAAATAGTAATAGCTATGTTGTAGAATCTTTCTCTAAATTTGGAATTAATACATTTTTCTGGATCCTGAAAAACTTATTTTTAAATGAAAAGTAAAATACTGTTCCTTTCCCTTCACTGATAAGATCCTTAAAAAATAAATGATTAATGAATTCTAATTATATAGTTAAATATTTATTGTTTTTATTTTTTCCTATATCAAATAGTGTGGGTTGTTTGGGAAAGTACAGTTGTATAAAATCTTACCATAGTGGTAGATGTCCTTGCCTTCACTGCTTCAATATTCTTAACATATGGGACTTCCAGCCATGGAAGCCTGCTGTCTGGCCAGTTTACTGTACTCCTGTTACTTTAAGGGTAAACTGAACATCCCCCTAATGCCCCTTGCATAGCATAGGGCATGAAGATATTGTACAGGCCTACCATAGTCAGAACTGATTGCCCTAGTAGCAGCACCAGTCCAAGGAACACAAGAGGTAATCTGTACATCCAGGAAAGCAAAAAACTATGGGAAGGAGGGAGGGAGGGAGAGAATACTGCAACAGTGAAGGCAAGGACATCTACCATTATGGCAAGATTTTTACACAACTGTGCTATGTCTTCACATTCACCCATGCAGTATTCTTAACATATGGGAGAGTGCCAAAGCTCAAGCGGAGACTAGGGAGGGGGTAGGAGCAGAAGAGTCCCCTAAAATGCCAAGAAGAACAGCAGTAGCAAAACCAGCCATAGCTCTAGAGAGACCATCCAACTTGTAGTGCTTAGTAAATGTATGACAGAAGTCCAAGTATCTGCTTCAAGAATAGAATTAGTATATGCAGCCTTGAAAAAAAGCACTAGAAGAAGGCACACCTCTAGTAAAATGAGCCTTGACTGAAGAAGGAAGGCTCTTGCCATAAAAAGTGCAACAAAAGGAAATAGCCTTAAAAATCCAAGAAGACATAGTTTGCTTAGATACAGCAAGTCCCAAAGATCTAGGATGAAAAGAAACAAATCAGATTTTCTAATAGCCATAGTCATATTCAAATAAACCCTGAGTTGCCTATGCATGACCAAAGTATGGGGCACCCTTCCACTGTCAGTTTGTGGAGAGGGGAAAAGTAGGTAGATTAATAGACTGATTAAGAAATAGCTCATTAACCATCTTAGGCATAAAATAAGGGTTAGTGTGCAAGGACACTCTGTCCTCATGAAAGATCAAAAATGGAGAACAAGCCACAAGCCATAAGGGCCTGTTAGTCAGACACCTGACTGGCAGAGGTAACAACTAAGAAAAGAACAGTCCTCCAGGCACAATGTTGCAAGGAAGCTGAAGCAGCAGGCTTAAAAGGACCCTAAAGCAACTTCTCCAAAACAAAATTAAGATCTCAGGGAGGAGGTGCAAGCTTCCTGGAAGGTCTAGTATTAAGGACACCTTTAAGAAATTGCTTTATTTCAAATCTAGAAGCTAAAGGAGGAGAGAAAGGCAGACAAGCAGAGATAACTGAAAAGTTGTCCTTAATAGACTAGGCCAAACCAGCATTGAGCAACTCACCCAAATAATAGAGAATGAAAGGAACATCCACAGTAAGTCAGATCAGGTTATGAGACAAACACCAAATAAAAAAAAAACTCTTCCATTTGGATAAGTAGAATTTCCTAGTAGTAGGTTTTCTGGCCTTCTGCAGAACTTGCAGCACTTCCTCAGAAAAAAAAGGTGTCTATGAGGAATCAAAATCCTATCAACCACAGTGTCAGTTGAAGCATGGATAGGTGGGGATGGATGAGAGATCCCTTGTCTTGTGAGAGTAGATCCACCTTGTGAGATAACTTGTGATGATTACCCCTGGCTAAATGCAGTTTTGTTGCATCCAAAAGGCAGTCAACAACAAGATTTTTGGAGCATCCTGTTGAATTTTGAATAGGACTTTCAGAATGAGAGGAAGGGGAGGGAATGCTTAAAGAAACATTCCCTTCCAAGAAAATGAGAGGGCATCCACCTTCCACACCAGATAACCTGGGACTCTGGTATAAAACATAGGAACTTGTCTGTTCAGAGGGGAGGCAAAAAGATCCACTTGAGGTGTACCTAACTGGTGGATTATGTCCAAAAACACATCCCTGTGCAGCATCCATTCATAGGACTGGGTTAAGGATCTGCTCAGAATGTCTGCCACGATAGGCAATAGTCTAACCAGTAGGGATGTAAACTGCCTGAAGAGTCACTTGATACTTTTTAGCAAGATCTCATACTAGAAGTGCCAACTAGCAAAGAATATTTAATTCCTGCCTTGTTTGTTGATATACCACATCACTGTGGTATTGTCTGTGAATATCTTGAGAGGCCCTGGAGAGAAAAAATGATGGAATGCCTGAAGAGCCAGCAGAAGAGCTCTCATCTCATTGACACTGATGTGCTCCTTCTGCTGGCAAAGTCACCACACCCCTTGAATGTTTAAGGAGCCAAATATCACCCCCCCCTTCCTTGAAGCATCTGTGAACAATTCCTGAGAGGGAAGAGAGGAAGAAAATGGATCCCTGGATTCAGAGGCAAATGATAAATCCACCAGTGAATTTCCTGTCTGAGACAAGGAAGAAGAGGAACTACAAAGTCTAGAGGATATGCATGTTGAAACCACACTGACTTCAGAAACCACTGAAACTTTCTCATGTGAAGTTTGGCCAGAGGGAGCATCAGAATGGTGGATACCATGAAACCCAGAGCTCTCAGAAACTCCCCGGTGGTAATGGAAGCCAGAAGAAGAAGATTGTGAAAGAAAGAAGTGAGAGTTAAGGCCTTGGAGGAGGTAAGAAACCAGCATTATCACCATCTGAATCCGGCAACCCAGAAAAATATGATCTGAGAAGGAATAAGAGAAGACTTTTTGAAATTTATAGTGAACTCCAGACTCTGAAGAAGGGAAATGGCAAAATGAAGATTTTTCAAAAGGGTCTCTGGAGAGGACACCTGAATCAACTAGTTGTCCAACTAAGAAAATATTTGGATCCCTTGAAGCCTGCAAAAACCACTCACAGGAGCAAGGTATTTGGTGAACCCCCTTGGGGCAGTAGAAAGGCCAACAGTCAAAGCAGAGAACTGAAAATGCCAGGAAGTAACAGAGAAGCAAAAAAACTTAAAAGAAGATGGACCTAATATGGATATAAGCATCCTTGAAATCCAAAAACACCATATAGGCCCGAGGGAGCAAGAGAGAAAACAGAATCCGAAGGGACAACATCTGAAAGGAAAGCACTTTTAGAAAAGTGTTTAGATGACAGAGGTCTAGAATAGGTCTCCAAGTGTCCTCTTTAGAAACAGTCTGGTGAAGAACCGTTTCCCCCTTTGGAACCCAGGCACTTCTTGAATATTATCCAGAGTCAATAGATTTTAAAGAACCTCTGGGAAAAGGCAAGTTGTTCCTGAGGAGGCTGAGGAATGCCCATAAAAGGAGGATGGGATTTCCACACCATGAAGTACCCCTGACGAATGATTGACAGAACCCAAGAATCATGAGTGATAATTTAGCCAAACAGGAAGAGAAAGAGAAAGGCAAAGAGAAATAGGAATGTGGTTAGGAAGGGACAGATAGTCATACAGCACCTTGCTTGTCTGGAAAGGAATACTTCATAGTCCCTGAAAACTGAGGATCCTTAGCAGGAGGAGCTCATTTGCCATTATTATCTTTAGTAGAAGGGCTGGATTGCCTACAAACAAAGGCAGGCTTAGTAGGGTAGTTTCTCAGAAAATTAAGTAGAGGAGATGCAAACACATTTCAGCTCCTGTAAGGCCTTACCCATATCCTGAAGGGATGTGGAAGTTCCCCTCAAGACTGGTAAGAGATTCTCTCTTATATAAAGAACTATTGGAACTCTTTAACAAAAAGGGCTGTGAGTTGTTAAAATGTTTAGCAAAGGATAACAACAGAAAAATGGCTGAGTTAATCAACCAAATTAAAATTGTGGACAGTAATATTCAAAAAGACTTATTGTTTGAGTCCCAAAAACCAGACTATTTTAACATTTTTAAAAAAATTGATTGCACTGTTAATGACATTAAGGAAAGGAAAAATCGTAAACTTGCAAGGGATGAAAGAGACTATAAACAAGGGAAAGCCTATCCCTTAACCCCTCTAGGTCAGGCAAGAACTGTTAGGGATGAAACTGGTGTCAGGCAGGAGATTACTAGCTCCCACCAAGATGAATTTGATGAGGGTGAATATACCCCAGACCCTTTAGAGTACCCTCCTCTGAGGAGGTCCAAGGGACTAAGGAACCAGAGGAGGGGAGAGAGGTATTACCAGTACAACTCCAACCAGTACAACAACAATAGGGCATGGGGGAGAATGAGAGGGAATATCACCCACAGGAATTGATAGATGATGTGGCACCTTACAATATTATCTGTAACAGAAATGGCAATTTTAAAATATACAATTACAGCAGCACAGACATATGTGAGTCAGTGGCATATTTATTTGAGAAAGGCCTGTCTTTTGTACCCAATAAAATACTACAACAGATAAAGCCTTAATCGATTTAAAATTATATACCAGGAAGTTAAATTTTGATTTTTACTTTAAGGGCACTACAATGGCATCAGAAATAAATAATGCATGTAGAAAATCAAGTGTTTTCAACCCCCCATTACACCTCACTGTTCAAATCATTGAAAAAAATATGTGAGAAAGATATCAGGGCTATGTTGAATCTCAACAGAAACTGTACAGAGGAAGCAAATAATATTACCAAGAAAGAAATGGGGTTATTAAAGGACATCTGTAGTAACGCTGATATCAGGGTAAAGAAACCCGATAAGGGAGGAGGTTTAGTTATCATGAACCAAAATAGTTATGTCAATAAGATGTTAACTATTTTATACACAGATACTTTTCCAACAAAATTAGTGTCAATGAGAAAAATATAGCTTATAGGAAAGTTGATTTTACCTTGGAAGAATTGCTGTTGAACCATGACATTACAGAAGATGAGCATTCATTTATGGTAGTAAAGCATCCAAGAATAACTACTATTTTTGGGGTCCCAAAGATACACAAAGATCTCCGGGACCCCTCTTAGACCTAGAGTGGATGCAAGAGCTTCCAAAACTTATCCTATAACTAGATTTGTAGACAATTAATTAAAGAATGTATTGAAAGAATGTTCCTGGATTTTAAAGGATTCATGGGATTGTTTAAGCAAAATCGCTAATGATAAATATTGCGATGACTTAATTTTTGCCACAATTGACATAAGAGATTTATGTTCCACAATACTACATGATACTGGAATTGAGTGATTTTAAGGTTTCCTTTGTCAATGCACTAATTTAAGACATGAACGTGTCCTTACTATTAGAACATTAATGGAATTGGTACTAGAGACCAACATTATTATTTTTGAAGGACAATTATTTAGACAATGTAAGGGGGTAGCTAAGGGGCCAGCATGTGCCCCCATTTTTGCCAATATTGTATTGGCATTTTGGGAGAAAGAGATGGTTTTCAAAAGTATATTTAGTGAATATTGAACATTCTACACCCATTTTTTGGACAACATAATTATTTTATGGAAAGAAAGTTCGGGGGATTTGAACATCTTCCTGGAATTCATATGTAAGAGTACTGACTTTTTAGAATTTACAAGTACTATAACATGTGATACCACTCATTACTTGGATATTACTATACAAAAAATATGGGTAGTAAGCAATTTATGTCCAATATATTCAGAAAACCTACTTATTCTAACACTCTCCTTCACTTTGATAGCCACCCGCTGTCCCAAAAGAAATCCCTAATAAAAGGACAGGGAGTAAGGATAGCTAGAATGGTGTCAGAACATGAAGAATTTTTATGTCAGCTCAGCATCTTAAAAATATGTTGATTAAAAGAGGATATCCTGGAACATTCATGGATAGTATACTAGAGGAAGTGGTGATGAAAACTGAGAATGGACACATTATTTCTTTGTTGGGGAAAGGACATGGTATTGAGGAAGTTGTTACACAAAAAGACTGGAACTGTTATAATAAATCAGGCATTATTTGATTTAATAATCAGTTCTATGATATTAGAAGTATTTTAACACATAATTGGAATATAACCATCAGTCCCATTGATGCTGTGTTTTACTGGGATAGTTATCTCTCCTTGCACTGAACCTGTCTGCCAGTATGTTGGCAATGTCTGTGGGTTCAATGATTTTTGTATTATTTTGGACTAATTCTGAGCATATCTGGGAGTTTCGCTGAAAAAGGCCTTATGATTGTCCTGTGTGTTTATGTGTTTGATTCAGTGGTGTGGTAGCATTATGTGAGGCTGGTTTTATATATATTTAGTGTTAACCAGGATCATTTAGATCTAGTGGGTGCATCTCCTAAGACAGTATACAAGAAGGATACCAGTCTCAAAAGCATGATTGAAACACACAGGAAGATGAACACAAAAATGGGAGGCATGGTAAAATGTGGATTTTGTATGCAATGTAAACATATTTTAGAGGGCAAAGAGGTATCTATACCCAACTATGGGAGATATTTTTTACAGAATAATTTCACCTGCAGTAGCAAGGGAGTTATATATTTAGCCATGTGCTCCATGTATTCTTGTTTCTATACAGGAAAAACTATCAATGCACTAAGAACTAGAATTTACCAACATAATTATGATATCAGTAAGAATGATCTAAAAAATGCCTTAGCCGCCCATATCGTCTTTCATCCAGGACACAGTTTCAAGTTTACCATTATAGATCAGGTTATTTTAGGGGAGAGAGGGGGACCCTTGAATCATTATTTGGAATTAAAGGAACTCAGATGGCAAATGAGAACTAATGCCTCTGAGGCCCCGGGTCTCAACAGTGCTATTTCTATAAGTTCTATTTTAAAATTAAAGGCAGAATTTTATATGTAGGAATTTTAAGTGTGTAGACATTTATTAGTTGTTTCTAAGGTGTTGGGTTTTATGTAAAGTAAGCAATAGTATATCATGCAATGTAATAATTTTACAATATGGAATATGTATTTAATTTTTTGATATATAATTGTATAATGAGGAAGTGATGTCATCTAATGTAATTTAGGGGATGTATAAAGGGTGGGTTGCTTGTTCAAATGTCATTCTGATGAAGTTTCTAATCTGAGAAGAAAGTGCTCAATCAATAAATTATGTGTGTGGACTACTGACTTCTTCTTGGATTTTTCAAAAGTTTTTTGTGGTTGGTGAGTTCTATATCCTGAAGGGACTTGAACCAGCAGCAGCTTCCTCAAACAAAAGCTTAGAATCCAGAGGAGCATTCATCAACTTAGCTTTAATATCATCAGGTAGAGACAAAAAACAGTCCAACTATGTAATAATGAAAACCAGATCCCAGCAGCCTGCAGAGACAAGTCTTGTAGAAAGAATTAAATGCTCAAAAGTTTACAAAAGTTAAAAAGTGCAATTTATTCTGACAGAAAAAACATAAGCGATTTCATGGTTCAAAAAGACCGCTTCATCAGACAGTTACATTGTTTCAAACAAAGCCCATTTGAATTCTACAAAACACATCACATGACCTTCAGTGTGCTTATACCTTAAAGCGGTATGTCCCTTAACATATCGCTCATGATGTTAAAATAGTATTAGGTATTGTATAAAAAAACATTTTTTAATAAATGCATCATCTATATAAAGTGAATAAGAACTCAAGTAATACAATTAACACCTTGATAATAACAATAATATGATAAAAAATAAATCAAAATAAACAACTACCTCCAAGTGAACACATTAGCGGCAGCCTGTGGTACTTATAAAACAACATCTGCGGACACGGCAATTTTGTACCTAAAAATATACATAAAATGTATAAAAGCACTGTAACACTCAACATGTATTATTAGAGTATAAAAAATATATATTTAGTGGACCCCTAGTGCTTTAATCTTCGTGCCTTCAGCACGGGTTTGAGGGATACATTATCATTGAGACCCATAGCCTGATGGGCACCCAGCCTTAAAATCCACTCTAATTCAGCCACCTCAGTATGGTTCATTAAGTCACCACCACGCATGTCATCATGCAGAACATGTAAGACTTGAAACAAAAAAATGTGATTTACGTCTGTCTGTAAAGTGTGTTAGTGTGTTTGGCTAAAGCACTATACTCATAGCCTTTACGAGTGCAGTAGATGTGATCCCTAATCCTTTCTTTAAGACTTCTATTTGTTTTCCCCACATAAAATTTAAAGCACCTACAGCAGTGGGCCAAATATATGACATTCCTAGTAGAGCAACTGGTACTAGCCCTGATGCTCCATAAGTGACATGTTTCAGGGTGACGAAAATATCTGGACTCATCAATGAATTGACAAAAATTACAATGATTGCATTTTGTTGTGCCACTAGTTCCCATAACAGATGGAGCCTTTATGCTCTGATAACACAATCTTTGTTTTAAATTCCTCATATTACTGTACACAAATCTTGGACCTCTTTCCAAGAGTTCTGAGAACCTGGTATCTGTCTCCAAAATATGCCAGTTGTTAATAATAACATTTCTCACATCATTCACCCCTTTAGCATATGGTAACACTATAGGTGGACAAATATTTCTTTGATCCACATGTGTTTTATTTGTGGAGATAATCTCTGAAAAATAGGGTCTGCCCCTCCCATCCCTTTCATCATGAACCTTATGACAGGCCGCTTCTAGTTCCACTTCATTGTAGTCCCTAGAGATGAATTCAGTTTTAAGTTCATGTAGACTCCTATCTAAATTATAATCTTCACTTGTCAACCTTGATGCTCTAACTGTTTGTCCAGTGACTATGTTACCAAAAATGTGTTTGGGATGCATACTATCCCTATGTAAATAAGATCGTCTATAGCATTTCTTCCTGTGCATGCTAGTACTAATACTTCCTTCGACCTTCCTGATATTCACATCCAAATAGTTGATTTCTAGTGGGGAACATGTCATGGAAAATTTCAAAAATGTATTGCTATTGTTAAGATGATAGACAGCATCCTCTAAACTTTTCTTGTCACCCTTCCATACAATAAACAAGTCATTGACAAATTATCAATATATGATAATATTTTCATTTCACTTCCCAATCACATTCAAGTGTTCCCATTCAGACATGACCAGGTTCGCATATGAAATGGCACAGCTTGTGCCCATAGCTACACCTGATCTCTGCCAGTAACAATCACCTTGAAACAAAAAGATGTTATGCTCCAACACCATTTCAAGTAGCAAGCACAGAAGATCACAAAACACATTGGTAAACAAGCCACTTCTTTGCATGGCATTTTTAGCCATCACAATACCTGTTTCATTGGGAATGCAAGTGAATAATGGCACTACATCCAATGTAGCCAGATAGTCAACATCATTCACTGGTCTATTGTTGAAACTGATATATAAGTCTCTCAAGAAATGTTCTGTATCCTTGAGGATGACCTCACTTAATATTAGCACTTTTTAAGTTGTTTGTCCAGAAAGATGGACAGGACCTCAGTAAGCCAGCCCCCTCCTGCTACAATAGGCTTAAAGTCAGGTTCAATAGGATTCTTGTGTATTTTTGGCAACCCATTAATATTGGATACCACTGGAGATTCAATTATAAAATACTCAAGAAGATCTTTGTCTATTATGTCAAGCCTATAACATTCAGTGAGACAATTATCAATTTCATACTTCATGACATCAATAATACTAACATAAATTTTTGTATAAACATTTGTGTCAGAGAGCATGGCTGACATTTTATTAATATAATATTTGGAGTCAAGTATAACAATAGAACCCCCCTTGTCAGCCGGTTAAATGGTGATGGAGGGATTCATGGCCAGTTGATCCATAGCTTTCCATTCCTCCCTGGTTAAATTGTCGCTTTCACTCATATTAAATTTGTTAACATATTGCTGGAAATGTTTATCACATACCTCTAAAAACACATTAAAAGCTGATGGAAAAATCAGCATCTAAACACTAGGTTTACGAAAAACCAATATGTCATCAGTTAGGGCCAAATTATGCAGAAAAAGGCGTAAATTTAACATACAACTCACTTGTTCAACCCGCATGGCAGGAATGAATGATAAGCCTTTGGAAAGTACAGAACACTCATCCTTGGTCAACTTATACTGGGAAATGTTCCACACTAGGTCATGGACTCCAATCCCCACATTTTATTTAATGATCGATTGTGTTGACCAGTTGCTGGATCTTTCCACTTCTGGCCCTTCAATCCGTCTTGACCAAATGAGTTCCTCCTTCCCATTCGAAATGGAAGTGGAAGCCCTGGAAAATCCTGTTGGTGCTGATCCACTATGAGTTTTCTACGCACCACTGGATCTGGATCTGAGTGTCGATCCACTGCTGATGAATTGGTTGCAGTTGCTAATTCCATTTCAGGTGTGGAGTACACCGATACAGGTGGAGAAGGTGAAATCACACCCCCTGATGGTATCTCAGTGACCTCTTGGTCTACATTATTTCCTACATTATTGATTACCTCACAGTTTGCGAGGTTCAAGCCTTGATTCAAGGCAGATGCTGGTATAATTCCAGATGACAAATCACTACGTTCATTGGTCATCACATTGTTGACACCATCCCTCTGTGGCCTCTGTTGCCTACCAACCAATTTTGGCCTAGGCCATGCGAATACATGTTGGTTTGTGAAATCTGTAATATCACAAACTAATTTTTTCTTCTTTATATCCAACAGTCGCTTCTCATAACTGTCCACTATCTCAATAATTTCATTTAAAAATATTTCAGTGTCAGAAGCTCCTATGCATGTATCTAATTCATGCTGTTGCTCACCTATCTGATGTCCAAGTTCTACTTCCATTGGTGAGAAGAAATCAATCAACAATTTCAAGTACGCTCGTCCTGTGTCCAAGTTAATTCTCTGCCAACGGGCAAGCAAATCAGGATACATATTGCCATAGGAAGGCATGTTCAGAACCCTTAGTCCTCTCTAGGGGCTACAATGAAGTGGAACTAAAAGTGGCATGTTGTAAGGTTCCTGATGAAAGGGATGGGAGGGGCAGACCCTATTTTTCAGAGAATATCTCCACAAATGAAACACATATTGATTCATAAAGGTTACCACAAAGTGTAGACTACA
Organism: Protopterus annectens; assembly: GCF_019279795.1. NCBI lineage: Eukaryota > Metazoa > Chordata > Ceratodontiformes > Protopteridae > Protopterus > Protopterus annectens. The sequence goes on from NC_056746.1 coordinate 756,271,243, forward strand.
TGTACACTTAATGTAATCTTTCTGAGTGACTAGAAAGCACAAAAAATGTGATAAGATTTTTATTGAATTCATCCCGTGTACACTTAGTTTAGAAGTTATTGAATTTGACCCATTGTTTAAAAAATAATAATTAGCTGACTATACAATCTTGTTAAAATATGTTAGTAATAAAGTCAAAATCTCCATGGATTTTCAAACAAAACATATTCCAAAGATACTTGAGTTTTTTTCAGAATCGATAATAACTCAAACAGGAATAAATCAAATATATCAATAATTTATAAAATAATAAGAGAAGAGTTAGTTTCACAGATTCATTATTTTGGAATTACTTAACTTGGATTAATGAGAAGGCCTTTTCTGATGAAGATAAATGCTTAATTCTTAAATCTGTGAGAAAGTCTACTTTTCTTTATTTGAAATATACATATGGAGATTTCTTCACAGAACTTTTGTAACTCCACATAAAGTGGCTTTAATATATAACTATGGGCTAATTAATGGTTGGAGGTGCAACAAAGTCTCTAATGCAGACTGGTTTCATATGATATTGGATTATAAAATAGTAGCTCCTTTTTGGGTTGAATTTAGAAATGTTGCCCAAGCTTTGTGGACAGATAATTGTATCATTTGTAACTCCTTGATCTTATTTAACGCTCCAGTTCTGGATTCTATTCCTAGGGTGCAGTACCTCTCCTTTGGTCCATTTCAGCTATAGCAAGAAAAATAGTCACAAAGAATTGGAAATGTAAAACTACTCTTTCTTTCACTGAATTCATTAGTTTAGCAAAAATGTCTGTAAAAAAGAATTGTCAACTGCCAAAATGAGAACTTCGAATATTACTCACTAGTTTAGATTTTGGTCAAAATTATGTGATTTAATTGATAAAATTTAATGATTTAGTTTTCTATGGTTGACTTTGTTGTGAACACCTGTAAATAGTTATGTTTTTGTTCTATTTATCTTTAAAAAAAAACTGTACAATCTTAGTTTTAAAATTAATAAATAAAAAGTTGTTAAAAAAAGAAAGACTGTAACCCATGGAATCTTTATGTGATAAAAACATTTAACAAGGTAATGAAAAAGAAAATGCATGTGCAATTTCAAACAAAGGTGGAAAGAGAGACTTTGAAAGGATATTTGAAAACTTGACGTAAAGAAGTAGTGGACATTGCAAATATTTATAATAAAAGGAGTTTATGGACTGGTGGGTGGGATTGTAAATGATGTTTGTAACAGACTAATTTGTCACAGGACATCTTTTTGGGGAAGGAAGGGTGAAGTAGAGCATGTAAGGAAAGGTTGGGGTTAAGAAGATGGGTAGGAAAGACAGGCTTTACAGACAGGGAGTGGGTAAGAAAGGGTTAACTGGTGGAAGGAGAAGAGAGGAAGTGAGGTATGGAAAGGGGAAGGTCTTTAGGGCTTTTGAGGTGGGATTTGCTTCCTAGGATCCACATTTTGGTGTGATTTTGTCCCAGACACCTGAGGTGGCGGTACTAATGTAGGCCTTAGGTGGTTATAGCAAATGGAAGGAAGGGTGAGTACAGTCTTAATGGAATAAAATGAAATCCATAGGTTTATATTTATATATATTTTTCTTGACTACACGAGATTGTAGTAGGAATATAAGACAAGCGAAGTAGCTTTGGGAGGTCAGAGGCTGACATAATGGGGAGATTTCACTTTACGTGTAAAGTACAGGGCTTGCTTTCCTTTGGTGTACCCTCGGCTACAGGAAGCATGTGGTAGTCAATCTTGATTTGTCATTGTTTGGTTAATGACTGAGTAGAATATAGGGGCCGAGTGGTTTTGGGGTGTCATCAGTGATGGAGTATTTGTTTCATGTTAACTTATTCTTGGTGGATTTGGAATAATGTTTAAGGTTTTTGCCTCACAGAGTATGATTCTGACTATAACTTGCTGCTTGAGCTTAAAATAGCCCTTTGGGGCAGTTAGCCTAGTAGTCACCTTGAAACATTTGAATTGGGATTTACTTGCATGGCTGGCTCATCGCTTTTTGGGACCATTGGGTTGGCCCTGGTTGGCATGTAAGCCTCAGTGTTTCTGGATGGTGAGCTGCTCATGGTCTGGCTGTGGTGTTTCCTCCTGCCTCCCATTGGTGTCTGGTCACTGTTTTGTTTCAATCATTGGTGGTCTTGAGTGGGGACCCAGTGAAGCTCCAGGCGATCCATTTGCTGGCCTGTTCTCTTCTTGGTGGTGGTGCATGGCTCCGTTAGTTGATTATATAAAAAAAAAAAAATTAGGTGAATTCATGAAGAACAGCGGAGGGGAGGGTGCAGTTGGGTTTAAACACTGATCAGAATGCTCTTCTCCTTGATGGCCAGTTGGAATGGGCAGTGTGCAGTTGGAAGGTAGTGTTTTTTCTTTTCATGGGCATGTGGACTGGTTCATAACGGTCATTTTTCACGTATGCGCCTGAAAGCCAGCTGCGGTCCAGGAAGGCAAGCTCGCATGTTCTACAGCACTGTTCGACCCCATAGAGCAAGAAGCCTGAGAACAGATATTAAAAAAAAGGTGAAGTTGGGAGTTAAAATTGCACGCAATCTAATTGACAGTTTATAACAGTTCAATTTTTGTAGTTTCACTCATGGGGTGAAGTGAGGCATTTTCAAAGTTATGAAAGGCAAGGCAAGTTTGTGTTGTATTACATTACTAGTGACAGAGTTAAGGGTGGCCAACCAGTAAGGGCAGGAGGGTTACAACTTGTTCTATGTATCAGCCATGTGATGTGGCTTAAATTTCTTTGAGTTTCTCATAATCCTGAGTCAAACCTTGCATTTCTTGGGACAGTAAAATGTCATTTGACTACTTTCAGCCTCACAAACTCCATTTTGACAGGGATGTAGCTCAATAACTTTTAGGAGGACTATTACATTATGTTGCTTCATGTATAAAGAAAAAAAGAATAATTCAGCCAATGCCTTTAAATGCGAAGGTGAGGTCAGTTCCAACATGGGTGGTTTAGCTCAGTACAACATGAGTATCTCAGTGTAAGTGAATGTCTTGGGAGGTAAGGTTTGACAAGTATAGAGAGTGCAGCAAGATGTTTTATCTTTCTGAGAGCTGAGTTGGTCTAGTGGTCTAATGTACTATGCTGTAGTTGATAAAGTCCTGGGTTCAATACTTGGAAGGGATGTAAATTCTGCAGTTATAGGGATAAATGCGTTTACTCTTCTGTGGTCATCATCTAATGAGGTGTTCCCAGTTGATGTTTATGGGATCATATGAGGTTACTAGACTACTGGCTCAAAGGTCATTTCGAGCCCTGTTAAGGTGATAATTTAATGGCTCCCAAAGATGTTGGAAGAGTTGACTGGTCTAGTGGTTAATGCATGGTGTGATAGTTCACATGGTTCCGGGTTCAACTCTCATCAGGGGTGAATAATTTAACCTTGCAACTTTATATGGTAATAGAAACAAGTGAAGGGAAAGAAAAAAAAGACCTGACTCATCAAAATTTCATGTGCCTGACAACGTAATGATCCATGGACCATATGCTAACATTTTATGGAAATATGGTAATGAGGAACAACAACTGGATTTGTTGATGTAGTGTAATTCATTTTTTCCCCCTTTTCCAACTCACTTTACTTACAGTGTTTTTATCTCATTTCAGGTATCCAGGAACAATATGGTGGATGTCTAGGTGGTTCATCAGAGGTGGGCAAACATTGTGGCTCAGGCAGAGGAACTCTTCTGGGAGATGCCAGGTAGTGACACCACAATGATGAGGGTACAAAGCCCCAACACTTGTAAGAGATGGCAGACATTGAAGGGCAACCAGGCGGCTAGAGGCAAGAGAGCATGCCGGGCACCGCCAGCCAAGGTGACAGCAGAGTTCTCACCATTGGAGTCAAAACTTGCTGCTCCACCAGGTAATGTTCCTACAGTCCTTGTTGGGGGGGGGGTAGTGTGAGCAGGGGTAGCAGAAGTAGGGGGTGATACATTGGGTGACAGGGTCAGCAGTGTAACTGCATCTCTTGAGGAGCTGAATGGATGCCATGGGGGTCTGCAGTCTTTAGCTGGACAGGATTATGGCCTTAGGGAACAGTTTTTTGTTGGGGATAGTCCAGCCAGGGGTGATAGTTTTGAGACACTGGAGGAGGACACTGCCACCTGTCTGGATGAGGTAGGATCCAATTTCGGGACTCAACTGGTTAGCTATGTAGGTGCTGGGACAAGAAGGTACAGTAGTAATTTTAACCCCTCACATACCACTTTTGGTGAAGAAAAAAAATTGGAAAAGGGAGTACATGGAAATATTTGAGCTAATTGATGCATATGGTGTCCAGCGCTTGCTGGAAGCTGAGACTCTAAATTGGAAGGACTTGTTGGCAGCCTTGGCTGCCCTTGATAGGAAGTGAGTAGGGATGTTGTGGCAGATGACGTGGGAGAATTGGGTGTTGGGATTTGTTTATTACATGGCGGTATGGTTGGAGAAGGATAGTGCTATGGCCGTTCTGCTATTGGCTTATTTTCTGATGATATAAACTGCTCAAAGATCCACTACCAATAGATCCAAGTACAGCAGATATCCAAAGACAAAATACATGCTGAACTGTAGGAACACTATTTTATTTAAACAGACAAAGCTTTTGGGAACACCAAATCCCTTTTTCAGTGTATAAAAACATTAAATTGACTTCATTTAAATAATAAATGAGATAAATTACATGATGCAAGCCCCCAGTGAACAAACATAAATAATAATATAATCAATCAGCACACTTAATATCTTCTTAAAACCGTAGTACAGCCATATCTTATTTCTGAGTCATTTGTTTTAATTTTAAAATAGGTTTTAATGTGACCATTGTGTTTAGATCAGGAAAAGAGTCAGCTTTCAGGTGTAGGATCCATTCATATTCCATCACTTCTAACTTATTATTATGGTCACCTCCTGTTATATTTTTGGTTAAAACTTGTATCACCCTAAACCTATGTGTATGTTCTGGACCATAATCTAGTATATGCTTAGCAAAGGGATTTGTTAATACTTTACGTCTAATGTCTGAATGATGTTCTATAATATGATCTCTCATCCTTCTAGTTGATTTTCCTACGTAGAGGCAGGAACACACAGTGCAGGTCACCAAATACACTATAAAGGTTGTATTGCAGGTAGCAAAAAGTTTAAAGAAGTATTTCTTTCTAGTTACTGGATGTATGAACTCACTATCTGAAGTGATGAACTTACAATTAGAGCAGTTTAAACATAGAATAGTGCCTTTCTTATTCATACGTCTATGGGGATAGTCAAATCCATATCCTTATAACATAGACGCTGTTTCAAATTTCTACAGTTTCTAAAAGCAAAATAGGGGCTATCTATATAATCTGCTGTCTCGGTCATTGCTTATAAAATCCCCCAATTCTTAGTAATTACATCCATTATAGTGTGTGATGCTCTTCTGTAGCTCATAACATATCCAAGTCTTATATCCTCTGTATTACTACTTCTATTTGTTCCACCCTCAGAGAAGGAAAAGTAGGGTTTAGTGCCTCACTCATCAAGTACTTCCCTTTTCATATCATTCAATAGATTTTCATCATAACCCCTTGATTCAAAGTCATGTAATATGTCAGTCATTTGCTGATTACATCTATCTATATCAGTGTTAATCCTACTAACTCTTAAAAGCTGACTCTTAACAATGCCCCAAAAGGTACGACCAGGGCGCATGCTCTTCCGGTGAAGATAACTATTGGCTTGAACTTTTTTATATATAGTGGTATCAATTTTATTCCCATTTTTAATTATACACACATCTAAAAACTGTATATTTTCTTTAGAGTAATTCATCTTAAATTTCAGAAATCCAGTGGTAGTATATAGATATTTAACAAAATGACATAAATCCTGTTTATTTCTGTTCCATATAAGAAAGACATCATCCACAAATCTCTTAAAAATAAAATCTTATCATAATACCAAAGATTATTATTAAAAATAAATTCAGATTCTCACCTCCCCAGGGCTAAGTTTGCATAAGTATTAGCTACAGATGTCCTCATAGCTACTCCTGAGGTTTGATGGAATAGTTGTTTGCCAAACAGAAAAACATTAGTAATAAGGACTATTTCTAACAACTCACAGATAATTTCTATCTGTGTTGGAGTGTGTTTTCCATATTTAATCATACCTTCACGTACTGCCTGAATTCCATATTCATGAGGAATTACGGTAAATAATGAACTAATATCTGATGTCACAAACATAAAATCAGTACTTTGGATAGATATATACTAAGCATATCATTTCTGCAAGAAATCCCCTGTATCTTGTATCAAGCTGGTTACTTCAGCCAAGAGGGGTTTCAAAGTATTTTCCAGATATAAAGAAATGGGTTCTGTCAACCATCCATTTCCAGAGACATTAGGCCTCATGGGTGGATATACCAAACTCTTATGTACTTTGGGCAAACCATAAAGAACAGGTGTAATTAGACATGGCATAGTAAAATAGTTATACAACTCTAATGTTATGTCACCTGTTAATTGTAGGTCATAAACACAACTATTAACTCTAAAAGTCAAACTTATAAGCACATCAATTTTAGAAAACACAGTATCATCAGATAATAAATCATACATTAATTCAACATAATCATCCTTATTAAAACAATAGCAGCACCCCCTTTGTCTGCTTGCTTAATAACAATAGTTGACTCATTCTGCAGTTTCAACAAAGATGCATATTCTGGTCTAGAAAGATTAAATTTATTTGGCCAGTCTTGTTTTTCATATAACTCCCTTATTTGCTTCTCACACATGTTCTGAAATGCAACTAGTACTAGTGGATATACTGGTATGAAGACTCTAATTTTTTTATATGGAAAATAGGAGCTTCAGTATCTTTAAAAAGCAATTTTAATGACAAATTACGAACAAGCAATTTCAAGTCTGTGAGAGTATTCTCTAAAGTATCACAGGCAGATGGAATAAATTGCACCTCTTTATCAAACAAGGATAAATTGTCAGGAGTCAATATAAATCTGTAAAGATTAATTACTGACCATTTACATTCCAGTTGTTGACAGTTCTGCTTCATGTTAAAGGAGCATTGGAGCATCTTGTTTCCTTGGCTCCTCTGCATCTTGACCGACTCCTAGACAGGTTGTGCTGCTTCAATTGTAACTTGTCTGGTAAATTGAATTAAAAAAGGTTGCCACTGCTGCTGAGAAGCATTATCATTGTCTTCAGAGTTATGCATGCTCCTCACAGGCATTTCCTGACTTACATCACTAACTGAAACAGAAGCAGCAAGTAAAACCTGGTCCGGACCTTCCATAACAGATGTAGTATTAACTGGGACCTCAGATGCTACAATAAACTCATCCAACTGGTACATAAAATCTCTGTTAGAGGGATGACTGCTAAGTTCAGATTTTTGTATTATTTTCTCAGTTTTTGGCCAAGAAAAGATGTTACCCATTCAGAAATCACAAATGTCTCTCTGAAGTTTCCGTTTTTTGGCTGCTTCCAGCTGGACTTCAAAAATGTGCAGACATTCCAGCATATTATTATATCAAGGCATTGTCTTTAAATGAAGATAAGTTAGAGATCTTATTCTCATCTTGCAGTATATCTTTTTGTAAGTCCCTCTCATATATATATATATATATATATATATATATATATATATATATATATATATATATATATATATATATATATATTATCTGACAATATGGGAGGCACAGGATGTATTGTTGTGGTATGATTAAAAATTTTGGACGTGGATGGTTGTCGACAGGCCTATGCATTGGGAGGTAAGACAGTGATATAATGGCTAGAGGGAGTAAAGCTGGAGAAGGGGTTGTGGAAATATATTGGGCTTTCAATGCCGGGAGATGTTCTTGGGCAGCATGTAGAGTCTCCCATGCATGTTCAAAGTGCGCTGGTGGGCACCCTGCTGTGCAGTGTTGTAGGAGTGAAGGTCAATTGTTGGGTTCAACACCATCCTTTGCAGGTCAATCATCATGTGGGTTAACTCAGAGGGGACTGGGTGGGATGGATATTTGGGTTTGCAAGGTAGTCATGACAGGGGTACTTTTCATGGCCAGAGAGGGGGCCATTTTGGGGACATGCAGGGATTGGGGGCACATTCACCTAATAAGGTGCATGCCTGGCAGTGGCATCAGACTTGATTGAGGGTTTTTCAAAGGGGTTTCTGATTAAGTCTTGTTTGGTTGGGGATGGCAAGGTGGGAAACAAATTTGAGGTCAATGGTGGGGAGGGAGGATATTTTAGAGGCTTTGGTCAAGAAAGAGTATCAGGCGGGCATGTTGCTGGGCCCATTTGATAGTTACACATTTATTCATTTTAAGGTATTGCCCTTAGGGTTGGTTCCCAAAAAGAAACAAGATGGATTTCATTTGATTCACCATCTATCTTACCCTGAAGGGAAGTCTCTAAATGACTTCATCCCAATGGAAGAGTTATGTGTCATTGGATGATGCAGTCCACATCATCACAGGTTTTGAGGATCCATGGTTGGTGAAAGTGGACACTGAATCTGCCTTTCATCTTTTGTCGATTCTTGGGTATGGTAGTTGTGTATACGTTTTATTTTGACACAGCCATGTTGATGGGATGAGCAGTGGCTTGCTCCACTTTTAAAAAGTTTAGCACAGCTTTACATTGGATATGGCAACAGCAGGTGAAGACTCAGAGAGCAGTGCATTATTTGGATGAATTTTTTTTATGAGTGGGTGAAGGGAAAGAGGGAGCGGCATAGTCTATGCAGGAGATTTTGAGGATGTGCGAGGAGTTGAGGGTCCCACTGGCTACTCACAAGTTACAGGGCCTGGCGAAGGCATTAGATTTTTTGGGGTTGAGCATGAATGCGGGGCTAGGATTATTTTGCCTACCAGGAGAGAAGGTCACTAAGTTAAAGGAGAAGATAGTTTGGATGCAGGCTAGGCATAAACTGTGGATGAGAGACGTCATGGGACTTTTGCAGTTATTGAATTTTGCCTGTTGGGGGGTTCATCCGGGTCAGACATTGTGTAAGTCAATGGCATTCCTGTTGAATGGGGGCAAGAGTAAGCACCATTGGGTAAGAGTTGGCAAATTAGTGCATGATGATTTGATTTTCTGGCTGCAGTCTTTACAGCAATATAATGGTGTCACCTATTTGCAGTCAGATTGGATAGGTCAAGGGGGTTTACAGCTGTTCACTGATGCGGCGGGGGATCTGGGCATGGGGGCATTTTTTGCAGGTAGTGGTTTGTGGTGCCATGGCCACCTGACTGGCTGGAGGACTGGAAGTGGGATGTTGCCTTTTTGGAATTGATGCCAATCTTGGTGGAGTTAGTGGTATAGCAGGACCATTTGAGAGGCAAGAGAATTGTCTTTAATCCTGATAATATTGCAGTTGTATGAGTTTTACAGACTAAGATGGATAAGTCTGAACATTTATTTTTGGTATTGAGTAAATTGGTTCTTCAAAGTCTGTTGCTTAACTTTTCTTTCACAGGGGTACATGTGCTGGGGGTTAAGAATGAGATTGCTGACAGCTTGTCTCATTTTCAATTTTTCTGTTTTTGCCAAGTGGCCCCGATGGCAGCAGAGGACCCCATGGTGGTGCCAGATGAGGTATGGTGGATTGGCACCAGTGATAGACAGGTTGGTTCAGCAGTCCTGGTCAGTGTCCACCAGGAAGGTTTATGGTAGGGCATTGCATGACTTTGACATTTGCGTGAAACAGTTACCACAGGAGGCATGTGTATGATTAGAAGAGCTGCTGTTGCAATATTTAGGTGGGGCTAAAGCACAGGGTAGGGCAGTGAAATCAAAGAGAGTGGATTTGGCAGCAATTAGCATGTTTGCTTGGATGGCAAGACTAAAGGATTTTACTAAATCCTGGACAGTCGGGTGAGTGTTAAAGGATGGGGTAGGGAGGACAGGCATTGGCCAGTGACAAAGGAGATTTTAAAGGTGTTGCTATGAGGATTGGATAGGATATTTGGGGACTCAGAGGATTATGTATTGTGGGGAACATTAAGTTTTTGGATGTATTTTGGAGCTTTTAGGGTGTCAGAGTTGTTGGGGTCATTGGTGTAGAATGATGTTGTATTGCTGCCTCGTGCAGTTTATATTAGGTTATGATCATCTAAGACAGATCTGGCAGGAAAGGGGGCACCAATAGTTTTGGGGGAAGACAGGCTGGAGCAGACGTGTCCAGTAGCTTGGGCAAGGAGATTGTTTGCAGCTCATAAAGGTAGACCACAGGAGTTAGTTTTTCAGTCGGTAGGTGGTAGGGAGTTAACGAGGGACAGTTGAATTTCATCATCTTTCAACAGCTTTGTGAAGTATGGGCCTAGAGGGAGAGAAATTTTTAGCTTATTCTTTTAGGATGGGGAGGGGATCAGATTTGGCAAGGAGGGTAGCTCGATCTAAGTTATTAAAAGGGTGGGGCGATGGTCTTCCCAGTGCCTTTTTGGCTTATGTTAGATAAGTGAGGATGTTTTGTTGTTCTACTAGGAAAACCTTTTTCCCTCTCTCTCTCTCTCTTTCTCTCTCTCTTTTCAGGTAAAAGGATTTGCATCATAGGCCATTCCTACATGTACTGGGCAGCAAGGAGGGCTGCGGTCAGGAGTAACAGTTTGGATATGGGGTTACACTGTTTCTGTTGGAAAGTCACATGGCATGGCATCAGAGGGCTTAAGTGGAGTCAGCTGTTGCAGATCTTTACTAGGATTCAGATTCAAGAGTGACTTCCTCAAATTTTATTGGCGCACCTAGCAGGCAATGATTTGGGTGTGATGCCAAAGCATCAGATGTTGTATCAGATAAAGGAGGATTTTTTAAGGAAGTTGTATCCAACATTCTGTTTGGTATGATTGGAGATTATTCCACGTATGACTTGGAGGGATGCTAGGGAGTATTCTGCAGTTGAGAGGGCCAAGGGAGTTTGTAAACTTTAGGTTGTCAAAGCAGTTGGGGGTGATGGGAGTGAGTATCATATGGCATGATGAGTTTGATGATAGGGATCCTATGTGGTTCAGGGAAGATGGGGTGCATCTTAATGATTTTGGTCTGGATTTATTTAATTTAAATTTGGGATTGTTTTTGGAAGGCTTGGTCAGTGAGTGGAGGGAGTAAGGAGGAACAACCTGAGTTAGGCTGGTGGGTGAAGAAGAGAGACAGTCTTGCCCTTCTTCTGTTCCCCCCTGGTGTATAATTGGAAGAAGGAAGTTTGGAGTGGTGGAAGTGAGTGTGTGGATGCTGCTTGCACCTGGTGGTTTTGATGGAAATGAAGGTGACTGGTTGAATGCTGCCTGAAGGATGTGAATAAGCGAGCAGATGGAGTACGCTGCTTATTCATCAATGGTGAGTGGTGTTACATTCCCATTATGGGTGGTCGTTTAAAGTTTGTCAATGTGCAATGAAAGAAGTTATGTTTAATATGGTGTGAAGCATTTACTTCTTATGTTTAAGCAATAAAGGCTGTCAAAGGTCTTTGGTGTCTTGATCTCTTTATTAAAGTGGAACGTGATAAATAATATTTGGAACAGACTAATTTGTCATGGGACATCTTTAAGGGGAAGGAAGGGTGCAGTGGAGCAGGTAAGGGAAGGTTGAGGTTAAGAAGATGGGTAGGAAAGGCAGTCTTTACAGAGAATGGGTAAGAAAGGGTTAACTAGTAGAAGAAGAAAGGAAAAAGTGAGGTATGGAAAGGGGAAGGTCTTTAGGGCTTTTGAGGTGGGAGTTGCTTGCTGGGATCCACATTTTGGCATGATTTTGTGTCCCACTCGTCCCTCCCTTTCTTTTACTTGAAAGTTGTCGGTGTTGGAAGCTAATGGGTGTTTCATTGTGGTGAGGTTCAAGGGCAGAGAAGACAGACTGGCTTGCCCTCTTCTGTTCCCCTGTGGTGTATAATTGGAGGAAGAAAGTTTTGAGTGGTGGAAGGGACTGTGTGGACATTGCTTGCACCTGGTGGTTTGGATGGAAATGAAGGTGAGTGGTTGAACGCTGCCTGAAGGATGTGAATAAACAAGTAGATGAAGTACATTGCTTATTCATCAATGGTGAATGGTGTTACACTGCCATTATAGATGGTCATTTAATGTTTGTATATGTGCAATGAAAGAAAGTTATGTTTAATAATGTGTGAAGCATTTACTCCTTATGTTTGAACAATAAAGGTCATCAAAGGTCTTTGGTGTCTTGGTCTCTTTATTAAAGTGGAACGTGACAATATTGTGTTAAAAATAGAAAGAGAAAAATGTTTTTGATATAAATATATATATATATATATATATATATATATATATATATATATATATATAGGAGCGCTACAGAATACTGAAAGCCCAAAATCCTGAAGACCAAAATCCTGAGACCAAAATCTTGAAGTTTCAAAATCCTGAAAACTCAAAATCCTGAAAACAGACAGGATGCTTTGCCAAGTCACTTGTAGTGGTTACTGACAGATACTGTATGCTGACATTTGTATTGAGTGTGCCACATAATTTTGTGTACCTTATATTTACACAATGAAAGGTGTATCACAGACCTGTTTATGTGTCTGTTTCAGGTGTCTCTTGGGGACACCTAATGATGCACAATGGCAATAAAGCCATAGATGTCACAGCACAAGATGGAATGTCAGCACAGAAGAAACATGCCTTCAGCAAGGCACAGCACTACTGGTGCATGGCTCCATAGGTTCATATGTCTATAGCAGGCTAACAAGAACAATGGCATCATTCAGTGTACTCATGCATCCCTAATCTGTACAAAGATCTGATACCCTTGATAAGTGTCACCAAGGTTTTGGGATCTAAAACATCTACAAGCTGTGGGGATGGAGATGACCCATCTAGAAATCTCCTGTGCTCAGTGCAGACATTTGTCCGACACCAGTTATGATTGTCTTATTCTGCATCCCATTGTATAACCTGAACATGATGTGTGTGACAGCAGATGTGTGTTTCACATGTATGGGGGTCTGTTACATATAGGGTATACTGTCTGTGTTACATATCTGCCTCTCCAGAATGTACTATTTATACCACAGTGACATTGTAGGTGTGTAGAAAAGACAAGACATGTGTCTGTCCTGTCATGGATATGCAGGAGGTGCATAGTGGGATCTGACACCTCCCTGTATGGCAGCCATACTCATCCTTCTCCAAAGCAGACTACACATGTATGGTCTTGACACGAACTCCATGGGACATGTTATCTACAGTGTATACTGGCGTACCATGGAACCTGTATGGCTGCTACAGTTGTAAGATATGCGTGTGTAGTGACATAACAAGGATGCCATTGCACACAATGATAGGTGTGATGAGTGCCACATTCAGTATATCAATGACAGTCTGGGATTTACATCCTATACCTTTCTGTATAGGCTGTACAAAACTGAATGTATCCCTTCATCATACCAACCAGTGAAAGTCAAAAGCTACATTACTCTCTGTGTCCATAACTCCATGAGTAATGGCTCAACTGTGTGTGGTGTGTGGACACTACAGTATTTTCCAGGGGTGGATGACTTCCCAAAGGATAGTATTCTGCAGTCATTGGCATTTAGTACTTGTCAGTGGCTCAGACAACAACTGAATGTGTCTCAGGCCACCCTGGATAACTGTTGCTTCTGGGTGGGGTTCAGTGACAGCTGCTAATATGCAATCACCTGCTAATGTAGTCAGTCAGAGGTCACTGGCAAGGCTGTGACTGCAGAGAGGTAATGGCTAGAAAGGATACGCCATTAATGATGTCTGGGGAAATCTACTGGTGACTGGCATCACTGCAGTATAGATCTCCCAATGCTATCTTCCCAGATTATGACTGTCAGACACTTGCCTATCCACCAGCTGACATAACAATCTGTAGATAACTTAGAAAGTTTCCAGCAAGGCCTGCCGGCCTAACATTTTCAAACACCTTGTCCGGCCATGGTAAGTGGAGTGAGTCAAATTTCCATTATCCATTGCATAGTGAAACCCTCAATGGGGTCCACTGGTTAGAGTTAGCAGGCATAATTTGGCCTTAAGAAAAATAAACAGTGTTTGGTCCAGTGTCAGTAGGTGTATAACAGCATTACTGCTCATATCCATGATAACTCCTTTCATGGCATTTCATGTCACATGACTCAGAAATCTGGGGACACTACTTGGCACAACATGCTAATCGTCATTTGTGCAACTAAAAATTGCAGTTACTTCCAGCATGTTCCAAGAAGAAAGTTATCCAAGGTGTCTGTACAGATCACAGACAAATATGGTAGAGAAGTGTAGTATGTATACTCTGTGAAGGTAAGGTGTGGGTTTTACACAGGTATTCTGCAGATGGACACTACCCAAGTGGTATATACTGGAAGGACACAATTACCGTGTAAAGACTGTGTTAAGCATAGGAGTCCGTGGAATTGCCAGTACCTAGCAACTACTACTGCTGGTCTCACCGACACCACTCTTACATAGGATACCATGCTCCAATACATTTTCTGTCATCACACACAAAATGTTACTATGAATGCTATGATGACAAGTAGAACACAGCCTGTTTGTTCATCTACATAGCTGTCCCACAATCATGAAAGGCTCTGTAGGCTTCACATGCTCTTTTCCAGGTAGATGCCTTGATTATCAACCTGGGCACTCAGTTGGCTTTTGCATGTCTTATGCCTTCTATGCCAGGGTTGTTGGTATGTCACTAGAGAACTGACAACAGGGGGATTAGGAGCACTGCTGTACTGCCACAATATAATGTACAATGTCCAGTGACATAAATGTCATGTCTTTCTGAAACAATTGGCACTCTGGTGGTGAGTCATCATAGGTGACAATTTCACAGCTAATGTTGCATCCTGCCCTTCAACAGATTACTGGTGGATATCTGCATGACATGGCTGTAAGACCTACTGCAGCAGACTGTCTACCTTTGGCCAATGTGTATCTACCTGCCACATATCCTAGGTATGCCATACTGTACAGTTATGTACCCAAAGCACATGTCTGTGTTCCCACATCATGTCATGCAACAGCCAGTGTGCTGTCTGGTTGCTTGACAGGCATCGTACACATGCGAGGCCAAAATAATGTCAGCAAAGTTGAACAAGTCCTCTATGCATGGATGGGCATCCACATCTTCACTGCAAGGTGTGCCAACAAACACTGTCTATCAGGTCATCAACCCCATGAGCGTGGCAGCATGACCCTAACTTTGTAGGACCTGCTGCTGAGATGTTGGCAGTATCCCCACCCCTCTACTCCTATGACACACAAACACAAAGTGTGACAGATGTGACTACATTTCAACCTTGCTGCCATAGTGTCTCCAACAGCAGTCATTACATATCACAATGAGCATTATGCCAACATGAATAGCTCACATCCTGCAC
Organism: Protopterus annectens; assembly: GCF_019279795.1. Classification (NCBI taxonomy): domain Eukaryota; kingdom Metazoa; phylum Chordata; order Ceratodontiformes; family Protopteridae; genus Protopterus; species Protopterus annectens. Next base: position 756,286,626 of record NC_056746.1, read on the forward strand.
CACCTACACCCACATCACACCCAACTGCATGTGTATAGCTCCTTGTCAGACACATTGCCAAGCAACAGGCACTTCAGAACATTCTCCCTCTGGAGTGCACAGTACACATAATACTGCATGCACCACTCTCACTGGCCAAACACCCGAGGCAAAACACAAAATCACACTTCTTAGTCAGAGGTAATTACATCGTGAGTCAGAGGTAATTACATCATGAGAAACACTGATGTCTGTGTGAAGTGGCTAAATATGGGAAAGATCACAGATAGCCATCTGTGGGTTGATGCAATAGGCCTTACCACACATTGCCACAAATCACAGAATATCAGTTAATATAATGTTGCCATCATAGTTCATGCAGGTGTGTACGACTAGGGACATATGTCACCAGCCTGTATGCAGGCATATGACTGAGCATAGCAAGTCTGTGTCTCCCACTGGTATGCACATAGCTTTCAGCTGCAATTGACCCTCACCTAGGATGATGGCTCAATACAGGCAGAAATTGATGGAAGCCAATAATTGCCTTAGTGTGTGGTGTCATTGTAAGGGCATCTACTACATGTCTGTCTGGGATGCTTTGCTCAACAGATATCAATGCTTCACCAGTGATGGTCTTCATTTCTCACTGCTGAGATTTGGAGTACCGCCAAGGCTGCTGACACTCCCACAATGCATCTTAGATGCACTATTGAGGGTAAAGTTGGCAATGAGAAAACCATCTTTATACAACATCATGATTAGGGTGCTATGTACTGGGTATGGCAACACTGAACCCCACTCTGTGGATGGTGTCCATCCAGGATTATTCAGACGTGTGCAGTCAAGGACATCTTGTTCATGGCTGCGGACAGCACCACAGCCATACCAGACTATAGGTACATCCACATCTTCAGATCTCAAAATGACAGTGTTCTAGGTAATGCAGGTGTTGTATACATTCTCATTAAGGATAGATACACACCCAGATTTTGTGAAACACTGTGATTTCTCAGAAACACTTCAGGTGACATTCACTACTGGAAGGGCACATAATCAAGCATTTGCCAGCTACAGGAGCAGTTCTATGAATCGAGACACCCATTCTACTTATTTGGATGTACTTGTGTCTATCAAGATATATCATTACACCATGATTTGGGGTGGCATTAAGTGACCACCAACTGCGTTGTTTAATCATGCTGCAGCTCACTTGCCAAAGGTTGTCCAGGACCTTAACTATAATGCCCTGGAGCAGTGCCATGACATCCCCACAAGTGGAGCCAACGTATTGCATCATGTGTTTACCAATATGGGTGACCACTGCAGCTCCCCAATGGGAGGTCCTTCCTAGTGGTATCCGGCCACTGATCAGTCTCATTAGAACTACCAGCACTAACCCCCCCCCCTTGCAGACAATACAGACATATATTTCAGCAAAGCCATTTATTACTGTGGGGATGATTGACATAGCTTGACTGCACCTCCCCCCTCAGATGGGATGGGCAAGTATAAAGAGCTCTACACCCATGCACTATGCCAGCAGCATTTCAACTGCATGAACTTGGTTGTATGTGACAGGAGGGACACAGGCTCTCATGGCACAGCAAACCTGACTGGTGGACAACTGCCATTAGCAGGCTGTACAATAAGATGTGGACATTGCTGTGTGACAGTTGGAGTGAGGGTGCTCCCCATAAAATGGAGGCACAACTTCCTCAGCTAAAAGAGGCATATAGTGTTTTTGTGATGTTGTGTAGACACAGTAAGTGACAAAATTAGCCACCCACACAAAGCAGAACCACAACACACAGTGTGGTTGCATGTGTAACCTCAAAGGACAGGCCCAGATTGTTGGTAAACTCATACATAATGATGCCACATATAATGGGTCTTTACTCATAGCTAACCTGTAGTCCCACAGGTTCTGCATCAACTTCAATCCCCTGTCCCCACCACATGTGACACATTACATTCCTACAAGCTGTCCCAAAACTTCCATATCTACAGACCAGGTCATAAATTGCCTCTCAGTGGAGGGTACACAACATCGATTGGACATACTAACATCCCAGGCTGCATCCTACATGGGATCTGACAAGGATTAGTAACACCATTGGGAACACCTTTCAATCATACTGAAACCACTGGCTGCACCCCAGTTGAGTGGACAACGGCAACTGGTATACCCTTGCATAGAGGTGGTTCATCTACTGACCAAGAGAATGATAGATCTCTTTGTCTGAGTATCCATATCTGTATGCCCATAGTGGCAATAATCATGGAGCTGATCTGCGCACATATATGTGATATATACACACTGTACATAGTTTGGATGTGTTACAGGGGGAGCATGACTGCTACACACAGTGGACATTTCCGAGGCAGTCACTAAAGACCTGGGTGAGGGGAAATCAGGGCATATGACAACCCTGGACTTAGAAAAGCTGTCTGACTATATCCTCCACTCAGGTATCATTTACAAAGCACTCCCTCAGGCATCCATGGTACTGACATTGCAGGGGTCACTAAGTGGTCCATTGATGGCACACATATGCAACATAGGGACATCTGACTCTAATAGCTGATCTGTAAGCAGCAGTGTTCAACAGGGCTCAGTCCTGGGTCCTGTACTGCTTGGAATCCATTGCCTCACAGCAAGACGTTGTCCCGTTCGATTCTCAGCTAGAGCGTCTACTGTGGAGACATGCATGAATGGGGTACCTTCGTTGAAGGTTGTGCGTTAGGGCCAGCAACTCAGCATGTAAAAATCAACTGCCAATCATTAGCGAACCGGAGTTCCGCTGTGGCAACCCCTAACTGGGAAAAGCCAAAAGACACAACAACAAGCGAGTACTGAATGTCTGTGGCTAAGAATGTTGGCTGATGCCTGCAAATTGTGAGCACCCATAGGGTCTGTGAGTTGTGTCAATATCCTGCAAGAGGGCATTGATGAAGAAATGCCTGTTGACATACTAATGCCCATAAACCCCATGCAAATATATATGTACCTATGTACCTGGTAAGTAGCACATCAATCGCAACATGTGATGCACATACTCAGGGGTGAAAGAAATGGGCACACAGACTTGGCCACACAGGATTACACCTAATGTGCCTGAAATCACCATGTTTCCACAGTGATATGGCAGGAATCGTATGTCATAGCTGAGGGCACAGTCACCCGTAAGTGACATGCTCATAACCTTCATGTACTCTTTCCTCAGCAAGCCAATACCTGAGTGCAATAGCCATTTGGTAATGTACCTTTTCCTGCAGTACTGGCAAATGCACACAACAGTATGGTCCCTCACAAGGGAACTTCACATCTTCAGTATTTGTTCAATGGGGTTCATTTGAAATGAGTGTCATTGCAGTGTTGGCATATAAAGTACTCACAGGTGAACTCTGCCTTGCATATGGGGCTATGTGTGACCCTGCTTGATTGTAAATGCTGCATATCTTTAGGTAGCACAGTAGATGGATTAATCACTCTAAGAACATTACCCTACTATTTCACATTAGTAATACATGCTGGTGGGAGAAATTTGTCTAGCAGACTTTAATACATCTTTGAAGCAGAACCCTGGCTAATGGTACACCAAGCTCCTCAGTGCACCTCAGCACATGCCATCTGTATGTAACCGTCATTTCACCACAGGGCTTCTGCCTGTGTCCCTCTTGGATTGGGGCAATATCTGCTGATCATGCAAATAAGGGTAGAAAGTAGTCTAGGATTGTGAAGGCTGTATGGCCATTATGCTAGTGAAGTTCAAATGTGCTATGGTTCCATAAGTTGATGTAAAATGCTCTAACAGCCACACACCACACACAAACATGGCTACATTGAGGATAGCACCACTTCCAATTATTGCTTGCAGGACATGGTATGGCACACACATAGTGCAAGCTGGCTGAAAATATTGTTTTCCTAGGGAAAAAATTTAGTTGTCCGTTTCTGTTGCTTCGGTATTTTAAGTGCTGTGGTGGAAAGTTAAGGGTCAGGTTCAGGTAAATGTGCGATTGTGTGGATGTGAGGGTTAGGGCGGGTTAGGTGTGTTAGGGTTAGGGCACAGGTTAAGTATGTGTGCAATTGTGTTATCATGAGGATTAGGGCGGGTTAGGTGAGTTAGGATTAGGACACGGGTTAGGTATGTGTGCGACTGTGTGGATGTGAGGGTTAGGGTGGGGTAGGTGAGTTAGGGTTAGGGCGCGAGTGAGGTGACTGTGCGATAGTGACGGACCTTAGGGTTAAGGTGGGGTTAAGGTAAGTGGATAGTTAGTGGTGTATGTATAGTTTAGTGTAGGGTTAGGTGTTAGAGTTTAGGTGTATGTGTGTGGATTGCTGTTTGTTTGGTATGCTTGTGTTGTGCGTATGTATTTTGGAACAGCAAATTTTTTACCTGGGAAAAAATTCACTGTTCTGAATGTTCGATGTTTTAAAATTTCAATTCATAGGGTTCGATATTAGAACACTTGACATTTTGAATGTTCGGTGTTCTAATATAGACCCACAGTACGTATCACATTTGCCACAGTTGATGTCTGTTTTGTATGTGATTGCAGGCAAACTACTTGTGGATTACACAAACTAGGCTTGTGTTGAAAAGCATCTGTGCCCTGCAGAGAAATATTGCTTTGTACTGTTATCTGCATCTAGTATCCTAGCAGTCATATAACTGTTATATCCTAAAACAAGTGCTAACATGGGTCCTGCAAGGGGGAAGTAAAGGATATGGTATTGCGGAGTTTAGTATGGGTACAGTATCATATCATATCCTTTACTTCCCTTTTAGACCCATGTTAGCACTTGTCTTTGTGTACACACGGGTAGGGTGTTACGTGACTATTTACAAATTACCTTAAAAGCGTTGTCATTTACTGGTGGGGCATTGTATTGTATTGTCGGGGACGTAAACATCGCATAGATGTCATGTCGATGTTTTGAACGGTCGATCCTTTCGTTTCGGAGAAGTGACTTTCGTTCTTTTGAAATGTCGATGGAATGATATGAATCCATATATATATATATATATATATATATATATATATATATATATATATATATATATATATATATATATATATATATATATATATATATATCTATATATATATATATATATATATATATATATATATATATATATATATATATATATATATATATATATATATATATATATATATATATATATATATATATATAGACACACACACACACACACACACACACACATATACATATATCTATCTATATATCTATATATATATTTATTTATTTATTTATGGGAATATTTTTAAATTTCAAAATCCCAAAAACTCGAACCTCAAAATCCCGATGTTCACAATGTCGAAGTTTTAGAATCTCAAAATGAAAAATAAAAAACACCTAAAAGAAGAAAACCTCAGAAATCATGTTTTTGCAGGGGGCAAGCCCTCCTGCACACCCCATGTGGGGGGCTTTGCCCCCACACCCCATGCTACTTAAATATACCAACTCTGAGATTGCACTATAGTGAAGAGAATGTAAAGTTCCCATTCCACACTATACTGCGATCTCCATTGATACAGTTAGAGATTCCAAAACTTCGAACTTCTGAACATCGGGATTTAGAGGTTCACATTTTTAGGATTTCAAAATTTAAAAGTAGACCTATATATATGTGCGTGTGTGTGTGTGTGTGTGTGTGTGTGTGTGTGTGTGTGTGTGTGTGTGTGTGTGTAGATATATATATATATATATATATATATATATATATATATATATATGTGTAAGTTCCCGTTCCACACTATACTGCGATCTCCATTGATACAGTTAGAGATTCCAAAACTTTGAACTTCTGAACATCGGGATTTAGAGGTTCGCATTTTTAGGATTTCAAAATTTAAAAGTAGACCTATATATATGTGTGTGTGTGTGTGTGTGTGTGTGTGTGTGTGTGTGTGTGTGTGTGTGTGTAGATATATATATATATATATATATATATATATATATATATATATATATATATATATATATATATATATATATATATATATATATATATATATATATATATATATATAGATACATATATGTATTTGAAAATACATAGATAGATATGCTATGTACATGACAGAGAAATAGTGACAGGCGGATATGTATACAGCTATGTATTTATGCATGTATAGACATATGTATCTATACATAATAGGTCATTCTGATGACAGGGCAACAGAATTGCGCTCATTTTAACTGTGTATGGGCATGCTCAGTGGGACTGTCAGTACTTATAAACTGACTCCAGCCCACACCTACCTGTACTCCAGTCTGGGATTTTCTCTGTTACAGACAATGACATCTGTCCCTGTTTTGCAGTACTGCACTTCATTCAAAATGTCCGTGGCATTCTCCAGCTGTCTGATGTAATTAATATGTGACAGAGGTTCATAATGTTACACCACACACACAGACTGACAGTCTGAGAAAACACCAACATAATAATTATACTTCCAAATTTGAATCATCAACACCATCTCCCATGCTAACTTCCCTTGTCCACTGAGCCACACAAGCTGCCAGGCAGAGAGGAGACATTCATCACATAATCAACAGCATACCTATGTACATTGTTATTCTTGCATTACGTGAGACATACAATGTGAGATCAGTTTCTTTGTTACTACCCTGAGATTGCCTGGGCTGCTAATATACCATTGATGACTTACTGCTAAAGCAGTTATATGGGAAAACTGCTGTGTTGGGTGTGAGGGAGCAACATCACATGTTCTGCTGGGATGGACAGTAGTCAGAATATCACAGGACCCCATTGTTTAATATCTCCCTTGACTGATATAGTGAATATTCCAACCATGTGGCCTAGTAAATATTAAGGAACACATACAAGTGGACTTGGTATCTGCATTCCCATGTGGATGTTACTTTTCCCCAAATAACCCACTATATTTACTGGCATAAATGCAGAAGATCCATGCATGCAATACAGTATTATAGTAATCCTTACAAGTAGTGTGTAGGTTAGAGATTACCTTGTGAATGTAGCAGTTGACACAACTCTAGTTCAGGGCTGACTCTGTGTGATGCAACCAGTACAGGTTGTGTCAGTTGCTTGGCATCATTTCTAATATATGCATGTCAGTAGGAGTAAGATGTCAGTTCCTAGGGCACTAGGTTGTCAGTGAATGTGCTAAGCTTTATCTCTTAGCCCAAGCCAGGGTGTACTGGGCACATCTACATCTGTCTACAGGGACATCATCAGGGTGTTCCTCTTCCGAGTCCTCCTGTGAGTGTGGATGTGGTAACCTAGGCACTGGGGGGGGGGTCTGTGTATCCCTTCCCTTTGCTGTTCCTGCTGCAGCTGTTTCCAGAGGATCGTATCATGTAGCATAGCACATACTGTGAACATATGTGCACATGTGGCTGGAGAGTACTGCAGGGCTCCACCAGATATATCAAGATACCGAAACTGTGACTTCAGAAGCCTAAACACATGCTCTATGATGTTTCTAGTTTGTGTGTGTGTGTGTGTGTGTGTGTGTGTGTGTGTGTGTGTGTGTGTGTGTGTGTGTGTGTGTGTGCTTCATTATGGCATTCTTCTGTGGGTGTGTGTGCATTTCTGATGGGTGTCGTGCATAGCCAGCATCCCCCAGTAAATGTCCATTTGGGATGTCCCTCCTAGCAAACATCTGGTACATCTGTGATGCATGCCAGATATGAGAGTCGAGATAACTGCCAGGGCTACTACCAGCACTCACATTCATGATAATCCCTGGACATTGCACATGACTTGGCAGTGGATGGTGTGCTACCCCCTGCAGTTGACGTAGATTCTACCCTCCTCACAAGGTGGTGCCTTGATGTGTGCATAAGTGCAGTCTATGGCACTGAGTACTTCAGGGTAGTATGCTACATGGTAGAAGTGTTGCATATTGACGGCCCTCACCTTAGCGGTGAGGGGAAAAGAAATTTGCTCACTGTCATGTGGTAGCACGGCAAACAGGAACTGGTGGAGTACCCTCTATGGTGATGCCTCTGAGACCCCCCATCATGCCCCCAGTTGGTCTTTGGAAAGTACTTGTAGCTAGTATCCTAAGGGATATACATACCTTTGTTTCTGTTTGGATGGGTTCCCCTCTGTTGCCTCTGGGTCTGAGTTGAAGGCAGCAGAGCTCAGTAAGTTCCTGAAATATGTCCCTGTCCACCCTGTAATGCTCAACAATCTCCAGCTCATGTAGCTCCTGGAATGTTACCCAGGGCCTGAACACTCTTATCCTTCTCTGTCTAGGCTTATTGTCAGCAGCACCAGCAACATTGACGTCAGCATCTAGCACATACAGATGTAGCAGACCTGTAGCAGCCCCAGCATTATCTCAGTTAAAATTTCCAAGTTTCTACTCCAATGGTCCAGAGTATTGGGGGAAAATCAGAATGTAGAGTGTATGCATAGTTTATAAAGCCCTGCTGTTGGTGCAGAATGTGTGATTGACTAACTATGATGCATTCCACCTGCTTAGAATATGATTAGCATCATTTAATGGCCTTGTTTTAGCTTAAGCAAGGGTCAAAAGTAATTGAATACATTTTTGTTTTCTGTGAGGCTCAGCACTGCGGTGCACTGTGCAAACGCACACCAAAGGTAAATAGAGCTTAGAAGTTAGTGGACACACCCTCCTGAAAGGACACACTCAGCCAGGAAGCACACCACACAAACATGTGCAGCTAAGCTGAACAGTGCTTAGAAGTCAGTGGACACCCCCCCGATGTCAGCTATATCCTGTATAAACAGCAATATGGGTCTAAGCCTACATGAAGGGATATGCGGACATGATTACTCCTTTCTGCTATTCAGTAACTCCACCTCATATGCATAGGTATTCATGATCACAGCCTGGAAACTGCACACTTCATAGCCCTGCCACATTAGCAAAAGCACCACTCCACCATTGTAGAGACTCCATGCAAGGTCCTGTAATACATCTGTCACATAATATTGTTTTTTTTTCCAATTTTTTTTTTCTATAAAGCATGTTTACATACTGCAGCATGCCATGCAAACATGCCCAGATTATTAAAAAAATAAATAAATAATTTAACTTATTTCCTTTAATTTTTCCAACATACAGGATGATAGTTTGGCTCATAAGTATATGTGGTATGACATTTCTGTCCATATATCTACATTTTTACAACCCCGTTTGTCTGTCTACACTCCTGTACATGGAATTTTGCCATGTACATTATGGCACTGACACTGGGTCTGAAGAGATGCCTATCTGCTTGCTGGATCATTCTATCTGCCTCATTTGTATGATATTCACTTGCTTATGAGGTGATCTGCATGCCACAGAAGTTTCCATGTTGGCACATGTATGCCCAGCAGTGCTTACTGAATCTAAAAATGTTCACTCCCATGTAAGCAGTGTGGGAAAAAAATGTATAGGCTTTATTAAATTAACCCCAGTATTTTTAGCAAATGAAGAAAGATAGCAAACAGAGGATCTATGGGGAGAAAAGATAATCTGGAATATGGTAAATGATAGATGTTCTGGAATAGCCATATTCTGTAGAAATACAGTAATGATATTAGCTGTTCCTTTAGCAAACATGGGAAGATTAACCATTATAGATTTAAAATGGAAAGAACAGGTATATATAATTAATAAATAAGTCTCCCAGAGACTTCCCCTACTCTGTAACAAACTACCTATCTATATCAAACAAAGCTCCTCATTAGCACTCTTCAAGAAAAATCTTGATGATTGGATGGGAAATAGGAAATTCACCCCAGGGATCACTTCTGTGGCTCTGCTCAACAGGGCCACAGGAAAATAATTTTCTTGGGTGGCGAAAGCCAGGGTACCTTTTTGGCTAGGCTTATATAGGTCCTAGGGCCAACAGCCTAGTACCAACCTATGAACCTATAACACTGTATGCTTATACTAATTGTAAAGAAAGGGAAGGCTTATTTAGACTATATAGTGATTAATATGAATATAATACCAAGAGATTTTAATTGTGATTTAAGAGGCAAGCATAAAAAGAAAGGAAATGATATAAGAAAAATATTAATAGTTTTAAGCTGTGGTAAGTTAAAATTCTGGGACAAAAATTCATGGACCTAAAAAGGGGATAAGTATAGAACTGAAATAGATTATTTTATAGTATCAGAAGATTTAGTTATAGGAAAAGGGGGGGTAGTTGAAACAGGATTTTCTGAGCATTGTGTAATATGGCTAGATATAAAGGAAAACAAAGAATATATAAAATAGGCAAATGAATAAAAAGGATAAATGAGAAACATGGAATGAAGAAGGAAAGAGATTAGCAGTACGACTGTGGAAAAATCATATTACAGTGAGAACATTTGCCTGAATGGCAGATGATATTTAAGTAAAAAGTATAAAAATGTTTTTTTTACACTGGCAATACGATGTGAGAAAAGTAGAGAAATTAAAATATAAAAGAATGTATGATGCATTGAAAGATTTAGAACATTAATAGAAAGTCAATCACCAGAGCTGTGGATGAAGGTAAGGTGGTTCATACAGTCTACTTTGATCTGGCTAAGGCCTTTGATACCATTCCCCACTCAGGAATCATAGAAAAACTTACTAAGCTAGGCATCAACTCCTATATCACTAGGTGGGTTGCAAATTGGCTCACAGATAGAACCCACAGTGTGAAAGTAACTGACTCCAAAGTCAGGCTGCTAACCAGTCATGAGTGGAGTCCCACAGGGTTTGGTCCTGAGTCCTCTCCTGTTTGGTATCTACCTCTCTGAAGTCCAAGTAAACACAAAGGAACTCTGGCTGACAAAGTTCACAGATGATTGCAAGTTGGGAGCTATTATTAACTCCCCAAGTGATGTTGACATCCTACAGAAAGGCCTCAATGAGACCAACAACTGGGGTCAGAACCACAGCCTTAAGCTCAATGCCAAAAAATGTGTCTTCATCCCCTTTGGGAAAAACCCAGTTCCCTTGAATTACCACATTGATGGTAGTCCACTGAACACAGAAGGTGTTAAAAGAGATCTGGGAACACAGGTTGACAGCAACTTCTCTTCTGACCACCACGTTGCCACTGTGGTCAGAAAGTCCTTCTATGTGGCACATCTCATTACTAAGGGTTTTACATCCAGGAAGAAAGAGGTCATTGTCTCCCTCTACTCTTCCCTCATTAGGCCAATCATCGAGTACATTGCCTCATTTGGCATGTACCTCATTAGACACCTGCAACAACTGGAGAGGCTGCAAAAGTACCTCACGAAGAGGATCCTAGGCTTTAAACATTTGTCCTATATGGACAGATTAAAAAAAACTCCAACTATTCTTTGTCTCATATCGCCTACTTAGAGGCAATCTTTGCTTGACTTACAAAGCCATGTCTGACTGAGCTCTGTTAGAAATGCTACATCTAAAGAAATCCCAATTTCTCCACACCACACGCTCCAGAGACCTCAACCATATTACCACAATCAACAGAACATGCTGGAGGGACAGGTTCATAACCCAGAGCCTGCCTATGCTATGGAATAGACTTCCCATACATGTCAAGCAGAGCAACTCACTGACCGCCTTCAAGAGAAATGTTGATGAGTGGATGGGAAATAGAAAATTCACCCCGGGGGATCACTCCAGTGGCTCTACTCGACAGAGGCACTAGGAACTAAGGTTGGGTGGCACGATGCCAGGGTAATCCTATGGGCTAGGCTTGTAAAGGCTCCAGGGCCATTAACCTAGTACACACCTATGAACCTATGAACCTATGAAAGTACTTTGACAAAGAAAAAGAATTATATGAAAGAAATCAAGAAAAATACAGGAATTGTTATATAAGCAAATATATTTTTTACAAGGAAGAAGAGAAGAAGTATTGAGTTACTTTAGAAAATTAATAAATGGAGATGGTAGAGTAATGACAGAAATAAAAAAAATATAGGAGAAATAGAAAGAACTCAGGAAAATATTATGAATAGTGAAGTACAACATGTACAAGAAATCTTTAAAGAAAAAAGAGGGTAGTGAAAAACGTGGAAAGTAAAAAGTTAACAGAATAAAGAGTTGTAAAAGCAGATTTCTTTTAATGAGCTAGATAAAGTATTAGGACAAGTAAATATAGATGTGGCTGCAGGATCAGATGGAATAGGGATGGAAATATATAAAACTTTAAGGGACTGGCAAAAATATATATAAATTGTGTTAATATAAGTATAATAAATTTTGTGGCATGGTAATAATGTTACCAGGAAAAAATATTTTTGTAGAAAATAAAAATTGATGATATAGAAAAAAATAGAAAACTATGGCATACAAATATAATGATAAAACAGTACTATGTAAACCATGGGAAAATCTAACAGGTGAAAAAATTAAAGATATAAAATAAGAAGCAAATGGTGTAATCAGAAAGTAAAATGTGGATTCAAAGATGGCCGCCGTTCTTTAAACACTGCAAAACTACAGCTCTCCAGATATCAGAAACAAAAATCAACCCTGTGGATATATCACAAGATTTTATATGCTAATTGGCAGCAATAACTAAAGTACTAACATCTATCTTCGCTTCTGAGAAGGAAAAATAGAGAAAAAATATTTTCTAACACCAGGATTGGAATTGATGGTCAGCCTGACTCTGAACAGAGCAACAAACAAAGGAAATACATATCTCTCAGCTGAAACCTTACATCTGGTATAAATACGTTTACAGTGTATCAAAATGTCAAAAGAAGACAAAACTATGGAAATCACAACTTCTAAAACTAAACTATCTGCCTTGCAATCTCTGGAAAAAGAAGCTTTTTTTTAAAAGACAGAAAACAGTTACACAGGAATAACAAGCAAACCAGACCAACCGGTCAGCATGGAGGAAATTAAATCAGCACTGCTACCTATTCAAGAAGCCTTAAAAGATTTATCAACACAAATGCTTACGTTTAGTGCCACATGTAATCAGATTTTGGAAAGGATGGATAAATCAGAAACGAGAATAGCTGAAAGTAAGGATAAAATAATTATGCTTACGAAAAAAACAGACTCTCATGATGCAGATATCCAAACCATGCAAAATAAAATTTTAGACCTGGAGGCAAGATCCAGACGTAATAATATAATAATCAGAGGAATTCCAGAAACAATTCAGTACAATGATCTGAATGCTACCATAATGCAAATACTCGAAACACTGTTCAAGGACTCTGATAGTGTTAAACAGATTGTTATAGAAAGAGCACATAGAGCTATCAGAGAATCATTTGCTTCAAATGCATCTAGACCAGTCTACATCAAAATTCTGAATTATCAAGATGCTAGCAAAATACTGCTAACTATTAAAAAGAATGGTGGATCTATCATCTGGCAAAATAACAAAATTTCCATGACACAGGACTTATCAATACAAATAAGACAATCCAGACAAATGCTAGCTCCTTACTGCAAGTTTTTGATTGAAAAAACATCAGATTTCAAATGAAGTATCCAAATACTTTAATTTTCACAGTGGATGGTATTAAATATTCAATAAACACTAAAAAAGAAGCAAAACCTACCTTTTTGAAGCTTTTCAAAGCACTGCCACCTTCAGAAGTTTGATCAAAGCATCCAGGTCTTCTTTCAACACCAGACAGAATGGGACTCCATAACTACGATGATCTGAGGCTTTATAACTCTTTGTTTGTTCTTTTTTTTTCTACCAGGCCCTGGGAAACTTGTGATTACATCCTTATCTTGAAATTCCAGCATATCCACAATGTTTTTCCGAAGATTTATGGCTCCTACGAATGTAAACAAGCCACGAGGTAACAGGAAGTCTATTGGAGGATGCAGGGGGACTGATTTCAACGTAGCGCAGCCAGGAGTTCCATCCACGAAATGGTTCCCGCATCGCGAATTCGAAATGAAGAAAACAAGCTCAGCAAGCAGGAAGGACTATAGAGAAGCTCTAGAAACTGTTTGGAATTAAAAATGAAGCTTTCTGGACTTATTTGGAGGGTAAATGGCTTTTGTATGGTATAAGGAAATGTACAGCTGCACAGGTAGGAAATGCTATTGTAATGGGTTGGTTAAAATAGAAGGGTATTGCATTGTATAGTGTTAAAATCTGGTAAATATGTTTTTATTTCTCTTTTTTTTCTTTTCATTAGATAGGGTTTTTTTTCTTTTGTTCTTCCACTTTTAATTAGGAAAGTGTACGTGTATGCTCTGTTCATTAAAATAACAGGATGATGTTAGTATAATAAATGTTATGAAAGACTGTGAACTTGAAATGTTTAAAATGTTACAGTTAGGTTGTCCTTCTCTTTAGTATTTTTAAATATATTTTATAGGGATACAATTATTTAGTCAAATGCTTTGTGTAGTACAGTTGTTATTGTTACTTAGAGTATGTTACAAGCTTTAGCAGACTGTTACCTTTGGAGAAGGACAACTACCTAAAATAGTTAGAACATTTAAACAAAAATAACTTTAGGACTGTATTGTTATGTTTAACAACTGTTTTCTTTCTCTGGAATTAATATTAATAGGATATATGACAAGAAGTTAAAATGTATTATTCTCATTGCTGATTATGAATATTGTGAGCTATTAGTTAAACTGGATTTTCACACAACAATTAGTAAATGTGTTTGACTATATTAAGTATGTCCAGAACTGTAGTTAGGTAATTAGTAGTGTTTATTAGGGAATGCTTGGATTAAGCTTTGTAGATTTAGAGATAGTGGTTGTAGGTTTTTTGCATAAGGTTTTTGGGTTAATTTGTAGAGTTAGAAATTTAGATAAACAGAGATATTCAAAGGATGTGAAAAACATATGTACATCCTGGTCCAGAGGAATAGTGGATAAGCACTGGGTAGGGATGGGATGTCAGATTTGCTTCCAAATAATCTATGGTATGTTAATACACTGTAATCTAAGGTTGTCTCTCAATAGTAGGAATAGGACTACATTTTTGAAGAGCTACAGATGTGGATAATAGAATCTTGGAATGTTAAAGGACTCCAGAACATGAAAAAAAGGAAGCTATTTTTACATTTGTTTTTCCAGTCAAAAGCAGACTTTATTTCATTGCAGGAAACTCATTTGGCTAATGATCAGTGGGATATACTGAAGAATAAGAAATGGATTAGGGAGATAGTGGTGGCGGAAGGGACAACGAACAGTGCAGGAGTGGCAATTATAATTAAAAACAGATGCCAAGAAAAAATATTAGATGTCAAAATAGACAAAGAGGGAAGGTGGTGTTTAGTGGTTCTGATATCTAAGTTCTATGATAAACCTATATTACTCATGAATATATATGCCCCCTCTACTAATCAGCACCATTTTATAACTTCACTTTACTCCATTTTACAACAATATAATAACTGTTATATATTAATGGGAGGTGACTGGAATTTGTATCAAGATCCCAAGTTGGACAAATTTGGTTCATCCAAAGCTTTTAATAAACAGGCAATGATAGCATTGAAGGAATTTAAAACTGATTTTAAACTATACGACCCATTTATACATACACACACACAAAAGAAAGCAGAGAATTTTACTTTTTACTCAAGCTGCCATAAAATGTGGTCGAGAATTGATTTTTTTTTTATTTTGGAAGTACTGATATCTGTTGACCCATGTGTTTCTACTCAAGCCAGACAATTATCGGACCACTCAAAGATCACATTAACACTCAACAATAATAATATGACTAATAGGAGACTTCGAGGATACAATTGGTCTTTAAATCCATATTTACTAAGGAAAGAGGACATATTGAAAGTAGTTAAAGAGACACTTGAACAGTTACTTCATAACTTTCTTAACAACAGACATCCAGTTGATATAGAATGGGCTACAACCAAAGCCCAAATAAGAGGGATTTTTCTTCAGAAAGCTACTCACTATAAAAAAATGCAAAATAAGGAACTATTAGACTTGGAAAACAAAATTAAGTCACTAGACCAGGAGTTAATGAGGAACTATAATAAACAAACAGAAATAGACTTATTAAAGTGTCAAAAAGAACTGTTTTTACTACACAATAGTAAACTGTCATTTTATGAACAGAGAAATTTAGTGAAATACGCGAATCATATTCAGACTCCCTCAAAAGCATTAGCACGTATTATTAACCAAGCGAAATCAACATTATTAATATCAGAAATAAACTATAATAATAGAATATATACTAATAAGGCAAATATCATGAATACTTTTGAAAAAATATTTAATCAGGTATATGGTGATCAACAGACAATTTTGCCAGCTAAAGTTAGGAAAGATTTCTTGCAGAAGATCATATTCCCGAATATTGATAATGAGTCCCATAGGGATTTAATTAAACCAATTTCAGCAGAGGAGGTAGCAGAGATAATTAAAAAGCTGAGACCACATAAAGCCCCAGGCCCGGATGGATTGACCGCTGAATTTTATAAAACTTTTAATGAGATTCTGAGTAAAATACTTTCACAGACATTTAATTATATAATTCAAAATAAAATCAATGATCCTCACTTTAATGCTTCTAAGACTATTTTGATACCGAAAGAAAAAAGTGACGCTAAAAACCCAGATAATTACAGACCCATTTCACTATTGAACATAGACATGAAAATTATGACATCCATCCTGGCAAATAGACTGAAAAAGGTCACAAACTTATTAATATCAGAGCAACAGGCGGGATTTATGGATGGGAGACAGACCACTGATAATACATTAACGCTTCACACATTAATTTCATACACCAAGTATAAAAATCTCAATATTTATGCACTCATAATTGACGCACAGAAAGCATTTGACAGAGTTAACTTGGTATACCTATTTGATATGTTATCATACTTTAATTTACCTTCGGATTTCATTCTAACATTAAGGAAAATATATAATAACGCATACACAAATATATTTATCAATCAAGAATGCTCTAAAAGAATACAAATTAAAAATGGTACCTGACAAGGGTGCCCATTATCTCCTATTTTGTTTAATCTTTATCTGGAACCATTATTTTTACACATTAAACAAAATGTTTTTTACAATCCTCCAACACTATATGGTATGAAAATAAATATGGCTGCTTTTGAGCGATTTAAATATATATTGTACCACACCAGTGTCAGACACCGAGAAAATATTAAAAGCAATAGAAGACTTTGAGAAAATCTCTAATTATAAACTGAATTTTAAGAACTCCAAAATATTCCCATTAAAGACTCTTACACCTTTTTCATTGCTACCATTGATAGGACAAGTAGTGATGGAAGAAAAAACAAAATATCTGGGTATTGTATTTTCAACTGATATTAAAGATTTTTTTATAAACAATGTTAAGTCAACTTGGGATCAGATAACATTGGATTTGAAAAGATGGAGTAAACTGAAACTACCAATGATGGCAAGAACTGCAATTATCAAAATGAATGTTCTTCCCAGAATATTATATATACTTAGAGCTACACAACTTAAAATCACGAGGAAATTGTTTAAACAGCTTCATATAGGACTAGGGAGATTTCTTTGGGAACCTAGGAAAACGAGGATAACATATGAGAAACTGATGGCTCCAAAGAATAGAGGAGGTTTAGATTTACCAGATTTTGAAACTTATTACTTGATAATTAATGCCAACAGAATCTTAAGGGTGATTCACTTTGATAGAGACAGTCTGAAATGGGCGCCAAAATGGCTGGCCTTAACCTACAGACATGTAACTAAAGTGGGAATTAACTGTAAAGCTCTACCTTTTTGAATAGAGGAACAATCAGTAAATATGACTTAATGGAACATATTAAAAGTTATGTAACTTCAATTCAAAATCTTTTTACCTCATTAAACCTATTAAAATATATGATGGTGTTTCAACCATTTCACAAGAACCCAAATTTAGTAATTGGGAATAAGTTGATAGACTTACAAAAATTCCCCCTAATAAAGGATTTAATTGTATTGGATCTCTACCCCTTTCTTGGGGTATCAGTTCACAATATTTTGAAAGAGAAAAGTCTTCCTAATTCCTATTTAATTATCATGAGACAACTTAAAGATCTGGCTATAAATTATTTTAATAATCTTGATTTTAATGAAGAGAAATTAAGTATATGTCGTAATCTGTGGGAAGCTCTGATACAAGATAAAAAATATATAACTACTTCATATAAACTGATAAAAGAGATGAAATACAATAAACATATTCTCTTATCAAATTATTGGAGGTAAAAATTAATATTAGTTGACGACAGCAAGATCTTGGAAGCATTTAATCTAACATTAAAGTCTGTGTCCCTTCAGAAATTACTATTCACACAATTGATGATATTTAACAATGCCTACTATACCCGTCTTATTCTTCATAAATTTGACACAAAGAACT
The DNA here is from genome assembly GCF_019279795.1 of Protopterus annectens. NCBI lineage: Eukaryota > Metazoa > Chordata > Ceratodontiformes > Protopteridae > Protopterus > Protopterus annectens. The sequence continues at coordinate 756,304,969 of NC_056746.1, forward strand.
CGCCTAAATGTCCATATTGCACAGACCAGACAGCTGACTTGTTTCACATGTTTTGGAGTTGCAAATGCATTTTTAAACTTTGGAATTCATTAAAACTTCAATTACAGAAAATGGGATACCAACATTCAACACTCTCTTGGGAATTTATGATCCTACATATTCCTCCAGATAATTTAGATAAATCAAAAACGATCATAATCACGAATATTTGTTTATTAATGAAACTATATATAGCTTCAAACTGGTTGAACCCGACTCAGACATCTTGGGAAAATTTTAGAATATTAGCAATTAGACACATATTAGCACATAAATTGTTAATCAATGACCATAAGAAAAGCATAAATAATATAAAAATATGGGAGCAAATCTTCAATATTGTGTTGGCCTAGGGGTTCTTATCCACTATTACTCAGGACACATATTTATAAGACTGATTCAATTTTGGATTTGACATAGATCGTAATAATAATACAGACTGTTGACTTTTTCATGTTGTATTTCTTTTTTAATAATTTGTATTAATATATAATGCTTATGTAACTTTTGGAAGCAATCATGTATATATTGTATATATTTATAATGTGTAGTTATGTAATTGATAAACAATAAAAAACGGATTATTGAAAAAAAAAAGAAAGTAAACTGTCAAGATTTTTGAGGAGACTAGCAATAGATAAATTACCAGAAAATGGAACTATGCCATATAAAATTAAAAGTGATAGAATGTGTTTACATTATCAAGAAAAAGAAACAGTGGAACATGTGATTTTAAAATGTAAAAGAGTAATAGAGTTATGGGGAAAACTATGTAAAGAAGATTTTTTGAAGATGTAAACAAAATGGATAAAAGAAATATGGATATGATTGAATATGGATATGATAACAATATAGGTAAAGAATATGTTAAAAGAATAGATAAAAACTTCTATGTAATATGAGTTATATGGAATGAAGGAATAAATGAAATGATGCTTAATGATAAATGGATTTTACCAACAATGTTAAGTAACATCAGAAGTTGGTTACAGAAAAAGGAGTGTGAGTCTAACAGGGATGAAAATTTAGTATGATTGTAAAGGAGATTATGAATATGTGTAAATATATAAGTATATATGTATATTTGTACATTTTTATATTTGTAAACATGTTGTAAATAAGTGATTTGTTGTATATATAAATAAAGAACCCAACTCTTTTTAATAGGTGCTGTGGGATCTTTTACTTCTTTTATATCTGCCACCAACTCAAGTAGGTGGGGCTTTGATTTAAGACCACAAAACATAGCACTGAATTCATTAATGTGTGGCAAATGTAAAATACAAAGTGTTACAGTGGGAAAACCTTCTGTTTGTCAGTGGCTACTTGACTGACACTCAGACAATGAATATCTTGTAATGACAAGTAGACAAACAAAAGAATCAAAGAGTTGAGTGCTGTGTTTTTGACATTCTGCCCCACTTTTCTCAGTGTGAGCTCAGAGTTGTTTTATATAGAGAGATTATGGGACTTGTCCCCATGTTAGGGTGCAAGGGGAATTGCTCACCTGCAAAAATAAAATGTTGTGTTTTACAATCTTAGTGTTGCTGTTTAAGTACTGACCTCCCAAGGTTTTACATGTTTTAGGGTGGAATAATCGCATATCATTTAAATTAAACATGAGTATTCATTGTAAACCCATTGCAGTGATCTCCATACTGGAAGATCCGAAGGTTGTTTGTTTTGCACCCCCCACCCCATGAATAGATTGATTTCCAATACTGACATTGTAATGCAGAAGAAAGGGGTGCTACAGTCCAGAGAATGCCATCTTTCAGATAAGATGTTAACTCATTCCCTCCAGTACAGCTCTTTTGATTATGTACCTTTAACTCCTTGTGGGTGTGGCTTGAGTCTTTAAAAAATAAAGTTATCACCTTACAATTCTAACAAATACTCATTGACATAGGTCAAATATCAATACAATTATGTTTGCCATCATGTATGCTTCAAGATAAAATATTCTAATACCTCGTATAGGGCATGGTTTTGGAATTATTAATGCAAATATGAACAAGCAATATTTGACACCTAGAGGAGCAGTAGGAGGTAACTGCAGATGCACCTTGAGGTGTCACTCGGATGTAACAAACCGTATGAAAATTCTGAACATTTACATTGATTCTTTACTAGAAAAATCATACCAAGGTATTCAGAAAGAACCCCAGCACTTGCATTAAGGGCTGCAGTAAAAAGGTCCTGCTTCTGAGATGTGCTATTTTTCGACTGAAGAAAGATCTCATTATTAGTTAATTTCATGTTTCTGAACCCCTTTTAAATAGAGATAGTCATTTCCTGTGGTAGTTAACACTGCTGGCTGATGCAGCAAGGTGTCAGAAGCATCCCCTATTCACTTTCCCACATACATTTACACACACACACACACACACACACACACACACACACACACACACACACACACACATATATACACACAGACCACATGTCCCATACTTGTCCCGATGTATCCTTTCATGTCGGCCCTGTTCTTGTAAATTACAAATGTTTGAACTCAGTCAGTAATGTTAGACATTGGAGTTTCATACTATTTACTGTGCACCGCATTGCTTGACCTATTGCACTTTGCACATTATGATGAACAACATTTAATAAATTGTCCCTGGTGTCCTTTTGTGTTCTTCTTGACCCATATCATGTTTAAGAACCATTCAAGCATGGGAATGCAGAATCATCTCTGGTGGGGAATGTGACCATTCCCCAACCACATCAAGTATTATTGCCATTAATTCATGAGCATGCAGAGATTATCCCTAGTGGTTAGTGTCCCTCAACCAACCCAGTCAAGTATTAGCATAATTAAGGCATCAGCATGTAGAGTAATCCCTGGTGGTTAGTACCCTCAACCAACCCAGTCAAGCATTAGTGTAATTAAGGCATAAGCATATAGACTAATCCCTTGTGGTTAGTGTCCCCCACCCAACCCAGTCAAGCATTAGTGTAATTAGGGCATAAGCATATAGGCTAATCTCTTGTGGTTAGTGTCCCCCACCCAACCCAGTCAAGCATTAGTGTAATTAAGGCATAAGCAAATAGACTAATCCCTTGTGGTTAGTGTCCCTCACCCAAGCCAGGCAAGTATTAGTGTGATTAAGGCATGAGCATGCAGAGTAATCCCTGGTGGTCAGTGTCCCCTGCCCAGCTATGTCAAGTATTACTGCATTTAATTAAGCCATGAACGTGTAGAGTAATCCATGGTGGTTAGCCTCCCCTGCCTGGCCAGATCAAGTATTAGTCTAATTAATGCATGAGCATGTAGCATAATCCCTGATGACTTGTGTTTCCCCTGACACAATGCTACTGGTTTTGCACATTAGTCCAGGGTAGTGTGGAAGTATGACAATCCCCCCCAACCAAGACTAAGCAATGCACTAACTAAGAAAAACACACACACACACACACACACACACACACACACACACACACACACACGCACACACACACACACACGCACGCACGCACGCACACACACACACACACACACACACACACACACACACACACACACACACACACACACACACACACAGAGCCCTCTCACCCAATCACACTCACATACATACCCACCCATTCACCCACACACACTTAAACCTACCCCATACTTTAACTAACGCCCACCTACTGAGACCCTGTAACTTCACAGGGAGACACACAATCACACCATACATTCACACATACAGCCATAAACATAGACACAATGCAGACACTTCTTAATGTTTCCTGACTGCTAAACTCTCCATCACTTACTATTACCACAACTGGTGAATTCAAGCTTTTTAACTAGGTTTATTAACAGGAGAGGGCTGGGCAGGCCATGCTAATTTGTGCAGCTGAGTGATTCTTTGAAGCACTCTGCAATGTAAATGCCTTACAGCAGGTAGTTCCGGGGGAGAGGACATGGTTAATTAGCATATGTCTCTTCCCTGGAATGCCTCATTATCATTCAGCATGACTAATGAGACAGCCCATCAGGGTGCTGAATATTTTTGTGCTAAAGGACCATGGTAGGGGGGTCTCTGTATGCATAAAGCACATTGAGAAATATATACACTGTGTACGCCTCGCAGCAATCTTTCTGAAATCAGCCTATAGTGTGTCTTACCATCACAGATGTCCTCTGCCTTGTCTACCTGTCAATGTCTGATCAAATTTTAATTGAAATATTATACTTAAAAAGCACCACTGTTGGAGCTAGCTCAAAACTACAAAAAATAATTCTAAAAATCCATAATCAATAATATTTAACCTTAACAAGCATTTTACAAACTTTTGCAAGCTTATGGTATGAACTTTCTTACACTTCGAAAGTCAGTCATTAGCTTCCTTCAAATATAGTCATGAGACCTACATATGAAATAAAAACATGTCAGTATTAGATTACAACAGTCAAAGCCAGCTGGTCATGCATTTGACAGCTGATTCTATGAATAACAGATGACAAAGTGAAAATGCTCTTCTTAATGGAAATTTATGCATTTATAGAACTGTGCTTCCACTTGTAATTAAAGGATAATTCAGTTTATAAAGTGTTGGTGACAAATCAAATGGCAGTAGCCAGCAAATTATTTATTTATTTATTTATTTATTTACTTTAGTTTGATAACCAGGGAAGTGCACCGGGCCACAGTTTTCAGTGGAGGCCTACGGAGAAAAGCTCCAATGAAGTTACAGAGAAACAATATATACAGTCAAATTTTAAGAGACTGTACAGTGTACAATAAAATAAATTCACAGAGAAATACAGCATACAATATAATAAAATTATATTTTTCATACAGACAGGTGATAATACATGTGATTTTTTATTTTTTTTTGCAAGTCAGGAAATTAGGAAAGCACAACAGTGGTCATTGGATTAGAAAGGGTCAGTTAATATTCCAATCCCACTAAAAAGGGGTAGTGTTAAAGACTGCTGAAATTATTGAACAGCTGAACTTTTTGTTTCACGTGTTAGCTATCAATATATGGATTGAAAACTACCAGATATGCAAGCTGTGTCTAAAAGTTCAGAGGCACCAGAAATCACACTGCTAACATCCACTGGATAATAGAGAACACAAGGGATTTCAGACAAATATTCACTTCTGCTTCAGCAACTCTAAAACCATTGACTGTATGGTTGATAAAAAACAAAACAACAACAAAAAAAAATGTGTTGTGTTGTTAGATACAGGGTTGCATTATTTGCTTTCTGGGGAATCTGTATGCAGAACAAAAAACAGCAGTTGTCACTAAATATGAAATAACCTCAAAACTAGGAAAGATCGGGAGTGCAACAAGCCTGTATATTGTCACCATGTGAATTTAATTTGTGTGTTGAATATGTGGTACAAAATACTGGGTTAGGCAAATTAGATGCTGGAATCAAAGTAGTCGAGAGAAATGTTAATGGCCTCAGATACGCAAATTATATAACTTTTAACAGCTGAAGGTGAAGAATAATCCTGTTAATGAAAGTGACAATAGAAAGCACAAAAGCTGATTTGCTGTTCAACAAACGACTAAACTTATGTCATCATCTTGTATCACTTATTTCATAGGTATAGAAGTTTATACAATGACAAATTCTATTTCCTAGCCTCAAAAATCTCTGCAGATAGTAACTACAGTCAGAAAATTAAAAGGTACTTCTAGGAAGAAAAGCTATCGTAAATCTGGAAGAGATTGAAGAGCAAAAAGCAAAGGCATCACTTTTTCAATAAAACCTCTATAATATTTTCACAGTAATAACATATTGCTGTGAGAGTTGCACTGCAAGAAAGGCTTCATACCAAAAACTGATGCTTGTGAATTGCAGTATTGGGAAAAACTTTTGAGAATCCAGATTGTTCACAGATTCCTTTGGATGGAGGTATTTTACTGGGAGAGTTAAGTGGTAGGAAGAAGCCCAAATGTGAGACATCACTGCCAGAAGATACCAGATTACCTTTAGAGGGGAAGCTAGGGACGGTCTCAAAGAGTTAAGACAGATTCAACTGTCAGACCTTAGTTTACAAAACATTATGAAATTAGTCAAGGTAGCTTCTCAGCCTCAAAGCTGGGGAGGACTCTATGTAATGGGCAAAGTCTTACTATAATAAGAACAGACTCCTGAAGGAGTGGGAGAACTGATACATCAGCTTGTAGTACCAAATAAGTTTCACAGCCCTCACGCTAAAGGATAACACTGCTCAAGATGCAGAATCCTTTACAATTGTACTCTATGAGCACCTACAAGGATGCATGGATCTTGCCATCCCAAGCAAAACCAAGACTCCCTCCCCTAAGAGAAGGAAACCAGTTTGATGGACCCCTGCCATAAACAGGTTATACAACAGAAGGAGGAAACCAGTTCAGAAAAAAAAAGCAAATCCCAAGAAGGAAAGACATCCCTGATCAGTATCAGTAAGAAACTAAGGTCCCTCATAAAATCATCCAAGGCTAACTTCGAAAGAAAAATAGCCAAGGATTTGAAAGATAACCACAAAGCCTTCTTTAGCTATGTCAAGAATCTAAGTGGCAACTCACAGATATGCTCTGAGCTAGTGCAAAATAGCACAAAATATACTGAACCTACTGATATTGCCAATATCCTGGCAGATATATTCAGTGCAAACTTCACCCCCCTCTCACCCCCAAAAGGGCCCACAACAATACCGAAAAAGTGCAGTGTCCTGCAAATCACAGACACACAGGTGAAAACAGCCCTTTCAAAATCCAAAAACACAGCATCAATGGGGCCAGATGGTGTCCAAGGCTGTGTCTTGCACGAACTACAGAACTAACTAACCCCCCCACCTAAAAACGCTGCTCAACCTCAGCCTGTCCACAGGCTACGTGCCCATAGAATGGCACACAGCAATGGTTATTCCTCTCCACAAAGGAGGGGCCACAACTGACCCTGGTAACTATCGCCCCATAAGCCTGACTAGCCTGGTCTGCAAGGCTATGGAGTGCATTATCATGGAACTCATTAACAAAGCCATTGGGAACCTCCAAACACTTAACCTGACCCAGTTCAGCTTTGTTAAGGGCAGATCATGACTACTAAACCTGGCTGACTTCTTCAAGACAGTTACCAATGCCATAGATGAGGGAAAGGTGGTTCACACAGCCTTCCTTGATGTCGCCAAGGCGTTCCACACCATTCCTCACTCCGGTATTATAGAAAAACTCAACAGCCTGAACATAAACCCCTATGTCACAAGATGGGTTGCCAACTGGCTTACAGACAGAACTCACACGGTAAGAATAGCGGGCTCTAGGTCTGACTCTAAACCAGTCACAAGTGGTGTCCCACAAGGCTTGGTTCTGGGACACCTACTGTTCGGCATATATTTCTCAGAAGTGCAGGCAAACACAGGAGGACTATAGCTAACCAAGTTCGCCGATGACTGCAAACTGGGAGCCATAACTGACTCTCTGGCTGACATGGACATAAAAAGGCCGTACTGAGACAGACACCTGGTGTCAAAGTCATGGCCTCAAGCTAAACGCCAAAAAATGCATAGTCATCCCATTTGGGAAAAACAAAACACCCACAAATTACCACATAGGCAGCAGCCCCCTTAATACAGAAGAGGTAATAAGAGATCTGGAGACCCAGGTAGATAATAATCTCTCCTTTGACCATCATATTGCCAAAGTAGTTACGAAATCCTTCTATGTGGCCCATCTAATTACTAAAAGGTTTGCATCTAGAAATAAAGAGGTTATAGTGCCCCTCTACTCGTCACCCATTTGGTATGTACCTCACCCAGCACCTGCAGCTGCTGGAGAGACCCCAAAAGTACTTTACCAAGGGGATCAAGGGTCTCCAGCATATGTCATATGCAGCCAGACTGAAAAAGCTCCAGTTCTATTCAGTAGCATACCGCCTGCTCAGAGGTGATCTGTGCCTTACGTACAAGGCCATGTCCAATTCAGAATTAATGGACATGCTCCACCTCAAAAAATCCAAATCCATCAGAGCCATGAGAGCTAAAGATCTAAACCTTAGCACAAATATGAATAGGACATGCTGGAGGGACAGATTCATAACCCAGAGGCTTCCCGCACTCTGGAACAGGATACCTGTCCATGTTAGGCAGAGCCCCTCACTGACTCTCTTCAAGAGAAATCTGGATGAATGGATGGGTGATTGTAGATTTACCCCGAGGGTCATCTCTGTGTCATTGCTAGATAGAGGCACAGTAAACTAAATTTAATTTAAATTGTACACTTTTGTATCATTACATGGGGTGGCGAAAGCCACATACACTTTGGCTAGGCTTATAAATGCCCTAGGGCAGATAGCCTAGTACTATACTATGAACTATGAACTATGAACTCATCAGATCTATCATAGAGTACAATGCCCCATTTGGGATGTACCTCACAAGACACTTCCAACAGCTTGAAAGACCACAAAAGCACATCACCAAGAGGATTACTAACCTCAAACATATGTCCTAAGCAGCCCGACTGAAAAAACTCCGGCTGTACCCAGTGGCATATCGCTTACTCAGAGGTGATCTCTGCCTGACTTACAAAGCCATGTCTAACTCAGAATTGATGGACATTGATGGACATGCTACACCTAAAGAAATCCAAGTCACTGCGAGCCACAAGCTCTAGTGAGCTAAACCTCACCACAACAATAAATAGAACATGCTGGAGGGATAGATTCCTGTCACAGAGACTCCCCATGCTTTGGAACAAAATTCCTAACTACATTACGCAGAGCCCCTCACTAACACTCTTCAAGAGAAGCCTTGACGAGTGGATGGGTAACAGAAAATACACCCCTGGGATCACTTCATTGGTTCTGCTTGACAGAGGCTCAGTTAATTAATCAATGGGGCAGCGAAAGCTGACACACTCTGGCTAGGCTTATAAATGCCCTCAGGTAGATAGCCTAGCACCTACCTATGGACCTATGAACCTATAAGTGCCCAATTCTGGTTATAAACCATGATATTCCATTTTCAGGCCATATGGGCATAAAGTGTACAAGAAGAAGAAAACTTATGCAGAATATTTCTATTGGACAACTATCACAAGAGATGGGCAAGATACTGCAAGATATGTAAGCAGTGTCAGAACGTCTAAAGGTGCTTTGATGTATTTGCCTATTAATGAGGAATCATTTCAGATGTTGCTATGGACACTGTGGGGTCTCCTTGTACCTCAAGTTCCACAGAAAAGAGGCATGTCCTGGTGGTGGTGTACTAGGCCACTAGATATCCTGAGTTGGTAGTTCTGTCATTTGCTGAGCAGAGATGGGGAAATGATCTGTCAGATATTTTCAGCAGCATAGGTTTCCCATGAAAAAACTGATAGGTAAAGGTGGCAATTTTATCAGACCAACTGGCCTGTTTGTGGAAGTGTTGTGTAAATCTGTTAAAAACTATCCTCCACCATCCACAGACCAATGGTCTGGTGGAACAGGTTACACTAAAGACCATGATGAAGGAATTCACAGATCAATTAAGACAGAAATGAGAGCAGTACCTGCCCCATCTCATTTTTGCTTATACAGAGCTGCCCCACAGTTTCATAGAATTTTCACCCTTTGAGTTGCTGCATAGTTACAGAAGGACAGAAGGAGGGGGGACCTTGAGTTCAATTTCTGATGAGTGAGAGGGTAAATGTCATTTCCACAAGGAAGCTGTGGTTTGAATATGCCCTAAATATCAGAGCCAAGCTTTTGAATCTGAATATAATAGCACAGGTGCTACAGCTGCAAAATGTCTGCCAGGAATGGACAACCAAGGTCAGAGAGGATTCCGTTGGGTAGAAAGTGATGGTGCCTATACCTGACACAACAAACTGCAGACAGTGTGGGATGGTCCTATCACTTTTGGAAGAAAGGCAAGTGATGTTAATTACATGGTAGAGATGTCAGGCAGGAGGCAGAAGCACAAAATGTACCATGTTATCATGATGAAACCCTATCATGGTAGAGAAGCACTGCTACTCAGTATCTGCAGACAGTTACATAGGAATCAGAGGGAGAATCTTGTGGTGAACCTCTGTGAAGCTCAGTCTGACATCTCAGTGGATAGGATAACCTTTTTTACTGCAGCTATTTCTTATCCATGCTCAGGAGATCTGGTCAGTACAGTATAGAAGTTTGGGGACATATTTACCTTAGAGCCACACTGTACACAATCTGTTGGAACACATGTAGTTCTACAGTCCCAGTGGCCCATCAAGTAGGCCCTTTTTATTGTAACTGTATGAGTTAAATTGGCCCTCAGAGAGGAAATTCAAGAGATGTTGGCTGTAAGAGGGATCTTTTCTGAAATAAGAATTAATGCAGGCTATGTACAAGGCCCCAGTGACACAGGTACAAATAGTTTTCAGACCCATAAAGGGATTTGTAGTAGGAATGGGTGTGCATCAGGGTTCAGCTCGGTGCCCACTGCTGCTCATACTGATGATGGACTACATTAGCAGATAGGTCAGAGGGAACAGATCAACAAAGCTGCCATATGCAGATGATATGGCATTACAAACAGACTTTAAACAAGAAATTCAACAAATGATTGGTGAACGGAATGAAAAACTGAAGGCGCAGTGGATGACACTAACTATAGACAAGCAAGTTGCCATGGCAGCAAAAATTGATATAGGATGGAAAAGAGTAGAACAGGCTAAAAGTTTCAATTATCTCATATGGGTGGTTGAGGAGAAGGGAAGCCTGAATGAGGAGGACAAAGCTAGAATCAGAAGAATTGCAGCCAACTGACAAGAATTTCAGATGTAGTGTGTGACAGAAGAATGACAAAAGAAGATGTAATGTAAGGTGTAAAAAGTTGGTGCAACCAGGATTACTGCATCATATAAAAACCTGGGCAGTGAAGGCAGAGCAGTTGAGTAAGTTTAGGTGATGGAGAAGAACCGCTTGAGACAGTTGGTAAGATGCACACTGTGGCACAGATGAAGAAATGAGAAACAAATAGAAGTAAAATACCTCCAGTTGCACAGGTCAAACAAAAGAGATTACCATGGTTTGGGCACATGTACAGGAAAGAAGAAGATAATCTGATGAAGAATACTTGGGACAGACAGGAAAAAGTAGGAGGAAATAAGGGCATCCATCAGTGAGATGGATGGATCGTAAGACAGAAGATCTCCGACAGTCAGGCATGAGTGTCAAAGAAGGTAGGAGAGTGCCAATCAAGAAAGATGGCAACAGTTGGTGCAATACCCTGACCCCACATAGAAAATGGGGAAAAGTGGGTTGATGATGAATCAAGAAAATGTAATTTTTTGTGTACTTTTATATTATACTGTAAGATTAAAGAGCACATCACCTGCCAGTTGTAATTGGACAGCACTTTAATGTAACCATGGATTAGATAATAGAATTCCTGCTGTCTGGCCATGGCTTCTAAAAGCATAGCAATGCGATCAGATAATAGATGGAAGAATTTCACTTACCTGAAATGTTGTGTTCTGGTGTTTCCAACACCCTTCCAAGTTGGCTTTTATATATTATGTGCCAGAGCATGGATCTGCTGGTAGACTAGACTATATTTTAGCCATCATCTATTAAACAATATTAAAGCATTCAAGATCATGTCTAGAATGGTTTCAGATCATTGTTTGGTAGTTCTAGAATATGAGAGGTACATTTGCACCTCCCCCACCAACATAGTAAGGCTAGAGTAGACCTATCATTGTTGAACAATCCAAATAGACAAACAAAATCAAAGAAATTGGTTAAATTGTAAGGATCAAGGCAGAAAATTATGGGAAAACTTGGGCACTTTTTAGATTGTGTTGTGGCTTATGTACAGCATGTAAAATGTGTGCTAGAGATGCCTTAGTTTGTAAAATAAAGGACATGAAGAGAAAGCTAGTTCAACTCACTAATATGTGTAAACAAACACAATGTAAGGATCAGATCTTTACAAAGAAATCTGCAGACTGAAAGAAGAAGCAAGGAATGCACACTACACTGAATGATACTACTGTGGGAACAGGATAAATCATTGTACTGGGCAAAACCAGTTCATTACCTAAAGCTCTTGACATATAGCTTATGGGAGAGGAGCTATTGTAAGTTTTTCTGGGACAGAGGAATAGGCAGGGGATATAGACATGCTTGGCAAAGGTATAAATGTGGCCTTGCAGGATTTTAATAAAGAATTATATTAACCAGGTTGTGTGTTTGAAGCAAGTAGATGGCAGAATTTGCCAGTTACAGACATGATCAGTTTGGTAGGTTTAAATGTCCCATTTACTGTCACCATGATAAAGGAGGAAATAGACTCAATAAAATCTGGGAAAGTGATGCGACAGGATGGCCTCACAGTGGATATCTAAAGACAATAGATACCACCCTACCCAAGGATTGTTTAATGTGAGCTTAGAAAAAGTTAAGCTCCCAGATTGTGCTGGGGTTGTGGCTGTTATCACACTCCTGGAAGAAGGGACAGACCCTCCATACCCTGAAAGCTACCAACCAATATGAGTGATGCCAGTTGAGATTGAGATTCTAGCAAAGGTATTAGCCTCTTGGCTAAGAAAAATCCTTCATTTGTTAGTAGTCAACACACTGAGATCCAGCGGAAACAACGGGGTTTACATTTAGTTCGATTAGCTTATCAATAATGCCAGAATGTGGGATGGTATTAAAAGATTCAGGCAGGTGCAGATCTGGAGTAAGAACCAATATGTCTAAATCTAATACATCAGTGACTAGCTCAACGAGGCTCCACTAGGTTTTTAACAAACTCAAACTGCCTTGGATCCTGGGCTTGTAAAATTCCTCTGTTATTGTTAATAAGTTCCATAATCATGAGTTCCATTGCTTAGTTGATAAGGCTAGTCAGTCTTATACATCAATAGTTTCCTAGATCAGTAGTCTACTCCCCCTTGTATAGTGGATGACTACTAGTGTTTTCCATTTCTCCTGCATGAATCCAATGGAGAAGCTGAAACTGAATAGGCGTAGTAGTGAGTCTATCAAACCGTGTCTGTTGCTGACAAGAAGACAGTCTGATACACTATTAGAAGCCATGGAGCTAGTGATTTTGGTCTCAGAGAGAGCATTTGGGACTTGCTCAGAGATGATCACAGTGGGTGGGGGTATGTGTCCTAATAAAGCGGGAAACATTAGGAGGAAATAGGGGAGATAAGTTAGAGCTGAATTTTTCCACTGATATGTTGGTTATGTCATCAGGAGATGAGTAAATATTAGTTATTTGTTAGCTCAGAGCATTAGCGGACATTAAGCCTTTTGTTTCTCACATAACTGAAGAAAGCTTTGTTGCTGTTCATATAAGCCTAGCCAAAAAGGTTCCCTGGCTTTCGCTACCCAAGAAAATTATTTTCCTGTGCCCATGTCAAGCAGTGCCACAGAAGTGATCCACGGGGTGAATTTTCTATTTCCCATCCAGTTGTCAAGATTTTTCTTAAAGAGGGCCAATGGGGAGATTTGCTTGACATGAATGGGTAGTTTGTTCCAGAGTATGGGAAGTCTCTGAGACAGGAATCTATCCCTCCAGCATGTTTTGTTTATTGTGGTGGCAAGGTTTAGGTCCCTGGAGCATGCAGTTCAGAGAGATTGGGATTTCTTTAAGTGTAACATGCCCACCAATTCTGGAGTTGACATAGCTTTGTATATTAGGCAGCTATCACCTCTGAGTAGGCGATATGTGACAGAGTAGAGCTGGAGGTTTTTGAGATGGTCTGTGTATGGCATCTGTTTGAAGCCATAATCCTCTTTGTGAGGTATTTCTGTGGCCTTTCCAATTGCTGTAGGTGTCTTGTGAGATACACGCCAAAAAGGGCATTGTACTCTATAATGGGTCTGATGAGGGATGGGTAGAGAGGAACAATGACCTCCTTTTTTCTAGAGGAGAACCCTTTGTGATGAGGTGTGCCACATAGAAGGATTTCCTGACTAGTGTGGCGATGTGGTTATCAAAGGAGAGACTACTGTCCACCTGTGTCCCAAGATGTTTTATCACACTTTTAGTGTTTAGTGAGCTACCACCTATGTGGTAGTTCATCGGTACTGAGTTTTTCCCAAAGGGGATGACAATGCATTTCTTGACATTGCGCTTGAGGCCATGACTTTGACATCAAGCATCTGTCTCTGTGAGGCCCTTTTGTAGAATGTCTACATCATTAGGTGATTCTATTATGGCTCCCAGTTTGCAGTCATCTGCGGAATTTGTTAGCCAAAGATCTTCTGTGTTGGCCTGAACTTCAGAGAAGTAGATGCCAAACAGGAGAGGATCCAGGACCGAACCCCGTGGTACTCCACTCGTCACTGGTCTGAAGTCAGACTTGGAGTTGGCTATTTTTACTGTGTAGGTTCTGTCAGTGAACCAGTTGGCCACCCATCTTGTGACATAGGGATTTATGCCCAGTTTAGTGAGTTTATCTATAATTTCAGAGTAGGGGATGGTATCAAAAGCCTTGGCGAGGTCAAGATAGGCTGTGTGCACTACCTTGCCCTCATCTACGGCTCTAGTGACTGCTTCAAAGAAGTCAATCAGGTTTAGTAGACATGATCTACCTTTTACAATTACAAACTGAGTGGGCTCCAGGGTTTGGAGGTTACCTATGCCTTTATTTATAAGCTTCAAGATGATATGTTCTATGGCCTTGCAGACCAGGCTCATCAGGCAAATGGGGCGGTAGTTTATGGGGTCCATGGTGGCACCCCATTTGTGGAGTGGGATAACTGTCACTGTGCCCCATTCAGTAGGTACATAGCCTGAGGTGAGGCTATGATTGAACATGGTACTTAGGTGGGGTGCCAGTTAGTTCTGTAGTTCATGCAGTATGCAGCCTGGGATGTTGTCTGGTCCCATGGATGCTGAGTTCTTGGCTTTGGAGAGTGTGGTCTTTACTTGTTCATCCGTGACTACAGGGCTTTGCATACTTCAGGTTCTAAGATGGGCCCTTTGGAAGGTGAGAGGTGGGTAAAGTTAGCACTGAACCTATCTTTACCCCCCTCTCACCCTCCAAAGTAAAGGTGGCAATCATCAATTCATAATTACTTTTGAAGGATTTGATTTTGTTTTTGATTTTTTTGTTGATCTTTTTGAGTTCATCTCTAGATAATAGGGCATTAAGTTTGATTTTCTAGGTTATGAGTTTCTTGCGCTTATTGTATAGTGAATTTATACTAGGGTTCTATCATAGGGATTTATTCTTGAATTTGGAATTGGGTTTATGTCTTATAGGGGCTGAGGCCTCAATGCAGGCTTTGAAATGGGCATTGAAGTTATCTGCAATATGTAAGAAGGGGTCACTGAGGAGAAAAGGATGCTTATTTTTCAGGAAGTCATTAGCTAAGTGGACTAGGTTTGCCTTAGAGTTGGTAAAGACAGAAGGATTTTAGTGATTATCATCGAAAGGTGGTAATATTTGACCAGTGAAGTGGTAACTGTAGGTGTTAAACATAAGGTTGCTGTATTGGTGAGAACCAGGTCCAATATTTTTGAACCCCTTGTTGAGATGTGAACCATAAAGTATTTAAATGCTGAAACATACTCATAAAATATTATAAACAATAACATCAAAATAAATGTATGAAAAACATACAAAGAATGCCCAGCTTTAATGTTATTTTGATCTTAAACATCACTGACTTCATTTTGATACACAAGTCAAAGAAGAAATTTCATTTAACTCTTATCAAGTTTCAGCATTAGTTTTTAGTTGCAAAAACAGTTGTCTGATTTCTAGCCACTCACACCATGTTGTCCCATGTTGTCTCTCAGGGAATTAAGGATACTTTTTCTAAGATCTGAAGTAAGAAGTTGTAATCAAAACACTGGTAAATATGCTTAGATAATGTATTATTTAGATTTTGCCTTTTAATATCATAGGTATGTTCATGTTTAACCACAGTTGCCCGAGGGATTCTTTATATTCAGTAATCTGCTGCCACGGTCGCCCAAGACTCTTTGCATGTCTTCCAGAGCTAAAAATATATATATTTTTAATTCTTGCAGGAAACAGAATATTTGCAGTGAGCATTATTTTCATTTTTCCTCAGAATGTCATAACTGTGTTCATAAATCTGTTAGGAACCTCACAGTCTTCCCTACATAAAATAATTTTTCAGGTTGTGCACTTTGCAAGATAAGCCACTCCTGCCGACCAAGAGTTATAGTATTTAGTAGTTGTAAAGGTAAAAATAAATATTATTTAAAGTGACAGCGTCAATATTAAAAAAATAGTCACATTGATTATAACACCTACATTTATGTGTTCCTTTTTGGTGATGCTCCTTGATGCATCCACTTTGGTGGCTTTACAGGGTTGGTTCAAGCTTATTATCAATGTTGAAACAACATGGGAAGTTCCGTGGCAAGCAAATTACTTCATAAGCAGGTGAATCTCATGCAAATGAGGTAGGTAGAGTGATGCAGCAAGCAGATAGGCAACTCTACAGACCTCGTGTCAGTGTTTGTAGTGTACACGGAAAAATTCCATGTACAGGCATGTAGAGAGATGAAAGGGGCTGTAAAAATGTAGATAGGGGGACAGAAATGGCATACCACATACAGATATGAGTGAAACTATCCTCTGTGTGTCTGAAAATTAAAGGAAATAATTCAAACTACATTTATTTTTTTTAATAATCTGGGCATGTTTGCGTAGTGCTTTATAAAAAAAAAAATGGAAAAAACAAAATCAATATTATGTGACAGAAATGTATTACAGGACCCTGCATCCCCACCCCCTATCTCCAACGGTGCATTGGTGCTGTTGCAAATGTGGGAGGGCTTTGAAGTATGTAGTTTCCAGGCTGTGAGCATGGATCCCTATGCAAATAAAGTGTAGTTAGTGAATAGCATAAAGGGGTAATCGTGTCTGCATATCCTCTCCATGTAAGCAGAGTTGGTGTTTGCAAGGGAAGGTAGTTGACATCAGGGGAGAGTGTGCCCAATAACCTCTAAGCTTATTTCAGCTTAGTTTTGCCTGTTTGTGTGGTGAGCTGTCGTATAGAGCATGTCCTTTCAGAGGGTGTGTGCACTGACTGATAAGCTTTGTTTACTTACGGGGCACATGTTTCCATGGCACACTGCAGTGCTGAGTGTATCTAAACCCAATGACATATTAATTAGTTTTGATCCCTGTTTAACTTAAACTAGGGCCATTAAATGATGTTAGTGATATACTAGGCAGGTCCAAAGCATCATAGGTAGCCAATCACAGAGTCAGCACCTACAGCAGATCACTATAAAGTAAATTTTAACTGAAAGAATGCTAGGTGTTGCTGCAGGTCTGCTACATATGTATGTGCTGCATGCTGAAGTCAATGCTGCTGGTGCTGCTGACAGTAGGCCTAGACAGAGAAGAATAGTGTTCAGCCCCAGGGTAACATTCCAGGAGCTACATGAGCTGGAGATTGTAGAGCGCTATAGGGTGGACAGGGACATACTACAAGAACTCACTGAGCTCTGCCGCCCTCAAATCTGACCCAGAGCCAACAAAGGGGAACCCATCCCAGTGGAAACAAAGGTATGTGTAGCCTTTAGGATGCTAGCTACATGTACCTTCCAAAGACCAACTGGGGACATGATGGGAGTCTCACAGGCATCAGCATACAGGGTACTTCACCAGTGACTGTATGCCAAGCTACCACATGCCATTGAGCACATTTCTTTTCCCCTCACCACTGAGGCGAGGACCAGCAATATGCAACATTTCTACTGTGTAGCACACTACCCTGAGGTAGTGGGTGCCATAGATTGCACTCATGTACACATCAAGTCACCACCCAGTGAGGAGGGTAAAATCTATGTCAACCACAAGGGGTACCACTCCATCAGCTGCCAGGACATATGCAATGTCCAGGAGATTATCATGAATGTGTGTGCTGGCAGCCCTGGCAGTTATCACGACTCCATCACAGCTGTACCAGATGTTTGCTACGGGGACATCCCACAAGGCCATTTACTAGGGGGATACTGGTGCTGCACTTGAACCATGGATGATGACACCCATCAGAAATGCACACACACCCATGGAACAATGCCATAATGAGACACACATACAAACTAGGAACATCATAGAGCATGTGTTTGGGCTTCTGAAGTCACAGTTCCGGAGCATTGATGTATCTGGTGAAGCTTTGCAGTACATTTCAGCCACATGTGCACAGATATTCACAGTATGTGCCATGCTACACAATATGATCCTGCAGAAACTGCTGCAACAAGATCAGCAAAAGGAAGGGATACATAGCCCCCTACCACTGCCTAGGTTATCACAGCCACAGTCACAGGAGGACTTGGAGGAGGAACCTCCTGATGATGTCCCTGTAGGCAGTTGTAGGCATGCCTTGTTTTTTTCTAAGACACAATGCAACCTGTACCTATCCATGTATTGGCTGTGTACTGCTTGCATCACACAGAGTCAGCCCTGAACTACAGTGCTGTCAACTGCTGCACTTGGAAGGTAAGTCTCTAACCTACACACTACTTGTCAGGATTAATATACTACAGTATCATATGTATGGATTTGCTGCATTTATGCAAGGAAATATAGTAGACTATTTTAACAGCTGTAACATCCACATGGGACTACATGGGACTACAGATACTCAGTCCTATAGTATGTGTCCCCTAATAATCACTAGGCCTCATGGTTGGAATATTCACTACATCAGTTAAGGGAGATGTTAAACAGTGGGGTTATATGATATTTGGACTGCTATCTATCCAGGAGATCAAGTGCTGTTGTTCCCTCACCCCAACACAGCAGTGTTCTCATATAACTGCCTTAACAGTAATTCAGCAATGATATATCAGCAGACTAGGCAATCTCAAGGTGGTAACATAGTCCTCTAACACACATTGTATGTCCAACATAAAGCAGAAATAACAATGTACATATTTATGCTATTGAATGTGTGATGAATGACTCCTCTCTGTCTGGCAGCCTGTGTGCCTCAGTGGATTAGGGAAGTTGGCTTGGGTGATGGTGTTGATGGTTCTAATCTGGAAGTATTTACATATTTTGTCCATGAGGTATTATTATGTTGGTGTTTTCACATATTGTCATTCTCTATGTAGTGTAACATTATGAACCTCAATCAGTGGACATTTTGAGTGAAGTGTAGTACTGCAGAAGCAGGGACAGATGTCAGTGTCTGTAACATACCTCTCAGCCTCGTAGTGCAAGAAATCTGGACAAAGGCTGACAAAATGGGGAGAAAAAGGCCCACAAATAGGGGCATATTTTAAATACCGTTCTCATAAACTTAAAAAGTTGCTAGATTAACAGGGTTTGTTTCAACAGACATTTTTCTGAAGGATTTGAAGTCAGAAACTCAAATGTTTGTCATTGTTTAGTGACTTCAGTCCTCAGTTCATCCAAATGATTTGCAAGAAAACCACACATTTTATGAGGAACAGACCAAAAATATGAGGTAGAACTCTGGACATTCTGCAAAACTCAGGACAGTTGAAAGGTATGGTCTGTAACACACAAACACCTGGACTGGAGTGCAGGTTGGTGTGGTCTAGAGTCACTTTATAATTACTGACAGTCGCACAGGACATGCCCAAAAACTTAGTTAAAATGAATGCAATTCTGTTGCCCTGTCACCAGAATGACCTGTTATGTATATACAGACATATACGTATACATATCCGTCTGTCACTATCTCTCTCTCTCTCTCACATACATAATATATCTATCACTATGTAGTGTCAAATATATATATATACCGATAAATATATATATATATATATATATATATATATATATATATATATATATAAATATATATATATATATATATATATATATATATATATATCACAATGATACATAGACTCTTCCCATTTATCTAAACGACACATATACATATCAAACACACACATAGCTATGTTTATATATATATCACTGTTAATTACATAAATATGTGTGTGGATGTCTGTATAGTCTTACATACCTCGATAATGGTGAGTAAATCTGCACTATCACACATCTGTACTGTTGCTCAAAGGATGCAAACTAAGGGTGCAGCAGTACTTAAGCCACTTATCTACAGAGCCCTGTGCCTGGTGGATGTCACCGCATAGAGAGACACAGGTGAGGATGTGGTGTAATGTATAATGTTGTCAACACACGCATGGGCAGGGCACATTGTTCCTACCCACATGTATGCCTATCTAACTGCAAGTAGCCACATATGGCCATACTCAAACAAAAACAGGCAAACAAACTGAATAAATGAAAAGTGCTGGCAGGCAGTTTATCACAGGCACAAATCACTCCAGTGATGATAAAACCACAAATATTTTAATGGTAAATTCCACAAATGAACAAGTCTAAATGTGAGCCCTTTCGTTAAACAAGTGTTAACTTCATCAGACACCATTAAAATGCAAGACAACCATTATATACATGTAACAACACTTTAACTGGGTATGAAAAAGGGAGGGAAGCTATCTAAGCAACACTAAGAAAAAACATTAATTAACCTTAGTGACTGAATCACAGTTAAAACTAATACAACTTAAATACAACTGAGGCTTTGTGATTAAAAGTTACTAGTCACATACTTATATCATAAGAAGTTATAAATAGACATAAATAGGAAAAAGGAAGCAAAAAGTTAAAACCAAGTCATTTTAAATTCACATATTAAATATTCACATGATATAAAAACATTTCCAAAAGCTCAAAGCATACAAAAGTGCTTGTACTTAAAAAATTGTTTTAGGATAATTTATTCATTTCTAGGGCTTTTAATTTCAACATAGGTGAGATAGACATCCTGTCATTTATTCTAAGTCATCTGTCAGCCTGTATTAAAATTTGCCACCTTAACTCTTTTAACTCTAACTGGAGTCCCCAGGGCTTTTTTCACTTATGCCTACGTGGTCAATTGCCATAAATGTAAAATTGTGGCCAGTATTGTCTTGGGTATGCCTCGCTAACGCATTATTAATATTATTCTTTCTTATGCATAGTTGTGTTCATAGATTCTGATATTAAATTTCCTTTCTGTTTTGCCTACATAAAACGATATGCATTGGTCACATGTGGCTATGTAGACCACAGCCTTGGAGTGGCAATTGTATTTACCTTTTACACAGTGGTCTATACCATTAACTATAAATTTGATACCCGATTTCACCTTGTGGCACCAATTACAAGACTCACATTTATACATCCCTACACGTCCTGTTATAGTGTTGTTAAAACCTTTCAAGTTTGAGCCCCTTCTGTATGTAACTTTTAATCACAATGTCTCAGTTGTATTTAAGTTGTATTAGTTTTAACTGTGATTCAGTCACTGAGGCTAATTAACGTTCTTTCTCAGTGTTGCTTAGCTAGCTCCCCTCCCTTTTTCTTACCCAGTTAAAGTGTTTTTACATGTATATAATGGTTGTCTTGCATTTTAATGGTGTCTGATGAAGTTAACACTTGTTTAACGAAAGCGCTCACCTTTATACATGTTAATTTGTGGATTTTACCATTAAAATATTTGTGGTTTTATCATCACTGGAGTGATTTGTGCCTGTGATATTTTGCCTGCCAGCACTTTTCATTTATTCAGTTTGTTTGCCTGTTTTTTTTTTTTTTTTTGAGTTTCTTTATGGCTTCTGGCAGCATGAAGTTATCTGGCACACCAACAACTAATAAGGAGCATGAGGGAAACTACTCAGAGATTGGGCAGCTTATGGCTCTCATTTTACAACTAACCCAGAGGATGGATTGCTTTATGAACATGGGGAACTGAACAGTTCCACTTCTGCTCTTACATGCTCTAATCAGCATGGGGAGGCTAGCGAGCATGCTACCAACTTTCAAACTACACCTTTATGCCTCATTTCCGGTTCACAGGAAGGGGAACTAAGACAGGAAGGCGCAAAGCATTTGTGCATGTCGGACATGAGATTTTCTGATAGCAGCAACTCTCAGAATGTTGCAGGAAGAAATGGGCTAACAGACACTTTTAACAAAGACATTCCTCAGTTAGAAGAGTGGCTGTGGAATGGGATTTCGTTCATCAGAAGCATTGAGCAAAATAGCCCTTCCTTGGAAGGTAAGCTGACAGATTTTGATGTCAAGTTATCATGATGTAAGAAGCTTCAACTAGAAAATGCCTCCCTAAGGGAATGCACAAGATTAAAAGTGGGTCCCAAAGGTTTAAGGGTCTGACATTTTCCTTCTGGTTTACAGCATGACTCTGCTTTGTATAATGAACTAGTAAACTTATTTGATAAATGTGAGCTCGATCTTCTAGAGCTTTTAATCAAACACAATAACAGTGAACTTGAATTATTTAAAGACCTAGCAACTTTAGACTCTGCCATCTGTTAAGACCATGAATACAGTAATATGATGTTTGAGCACTTCAGGATTTATACTACAATAGACCAGCACATTACAAAACGTAAAACTGGCAAACTGAACAAGCTGCATAGGGATGTTCAGGACTATGTTAATGGTATGGCTTACCCTAAACCTCCTGGTTCATATAAGAAGTTTAAAGCCCCACAAGGAGAAAGTAACAAACAATTACCACATCCTTCCGAAGTAACTAGGAATGATGAATGCAGGTTTGAAGAGACTGATGATGTGATTTTAAATTATGATGCTGATTTCCCAGAATGCAGCAGGAGTGAAAGAATCAGGAACAAAAGCCATTACAACAAAAGGCAACAACCACAGGGGGGCTACCAACCACAGTTTTTTCAGGGGGCCAGGCCAAAGAACAGGAACTGGAGAGTTTAGCTCCTATATCAGGCCCTAGTGGTCACCATGTTTATGTCACTGATTTTTTTACTAATGAAAGTCCCTGAACATCAGTGGACTGTGTTCAGGAAGCAGGCACCTTTCAGTGGTCTTTAACCACCAGAAAGACTTTTCAGTATATAATTATTCTACTTTATGTATTAATGAAACCACAGCTGATTTACTGTCAAAAGGAATGAGTTTTGTACCAGCCAGAAGATTCAATGTTTTAGATACGATGTTAGATCTGAAACTTTATTTAAGAAAGTTGAATTTGAATTTACTATATGGTACTACCTCTCAAACCAATGTAAATGAAGGCAATATTTTTAAGATTAGTTCTACTTACAACCCCCCTTTGCACCCGGAACTGGCAATGTATGAAAAAGTTTGTGAACGAGATCTGTATAACTTAAACAAGAATAAGTACAGGCCAGTCCAAACACTTCACAATATGAATTAAAGTGAACATGCTTGTTTATTAGTACTACAAGAACATGATGTATTGCTCAGGCTGTGTATTGTATTTCATTACTGAAACTAAGTGGAAATTCCTTAAGATTCCAAGAGCAGGATAAGTTATTTCTTATACTTATTTCACTGAACTGCACTTCTGAAACACTTATAATTGTGCTATACAGTTGATCTACTACATTTTTCAATGTTATAAAGCTTTTTTATTGTTTCACTGCATTTATGTACTGTTTTATACTGTTTTAAATATATTTTTCATTGTTAGATACTGTTTCATTACTCTAATTGCATGTTTACTGAATTACTTAACTGTAAACTGCTTTTTCATACTGAGAGTTGTATTTTCTGTGTGTGAGTGCTCTATCTGAGCTTTTCTGTGCATTTTTGATTTTTTGAGGTTTCTGTGTTCTACAGCTAGGAACTGTAATAGTGTGCATTACTATAATTGTCTGTTTACAGTTAAAAGTATTCTCTAGAGTCTGCTTGCTCCTTGATATGTTTAAAACTTTCATTTATTGGCTACAGATAGGAAATGTAATTTTTCCCACTCACCCTCCTTAGTGTTGTGGTGTTCTTATACTTGGTGGCTTTGCAATTGCCCACCCATACTGTATATTTGATCTGTGACACTCCTCCCAGTCTAGTGTCATTAGTTCATTCAATCTAATAGAGAACATTTGTGAAGGCCAACCCACTCAGATTCTTAACATTGAATTAACTTCTGTTCCAGCTTTCTCCATTTCCACTTTTATTGAAAAAAAAATTCTAAGCTTGCTTTCCCCCTTTCCTGTGGCAGGTCTTGTTCAGATACGGATTTGCTGTGCCCAGGACTGTTTGTGAGCTCCTGAGCACCCCCCCCCACTTAACTAGGGTTAAACTATTCCTGGCTCCATAAAGTCTGCTCTTCAAATTTTCCCTTCCAACTAGCCAGCTTTTTAGTTTTAGCACTCAGATTTGTTTCTTTGAGCTCAGCACTTGTTCAGAACTCATTCTAAGCACTAAATAAGTTACAAATTACTACATCATTCAACCTTCCTCACTTGTCTAGAGGAAAACAGTTTTTAGTACTTAATAAATAAGCACCTATTCAGGCGTGTCTAAAGGTCAGCTTCCGGTGTTTTCCCCTGTCTACCTGATGAATCTGGGCATCTTGGGACAATGCAGCAATAGCCTCATGTACACAGACAACCCTCTCCTCCTACCACCCAACGCTACGACCTGTGAGAGATGCACTTATATAGCCAAACTGGAAGCAAATCTCTCTTCACCGAAGACTGGACTAGACAGTCAAGAGGAGAAGATAAACACCTGCACTGCACAACACTCATCACATAGTCCCTCAATACCTACATCACCAAAACAGACACACAGAAGCACAAAACACACACCTACATTCGCGGAGGCTTTCAGTAAAAATCTGCCCAAACAACCAAGACCTCCAAAGCAGAAATGCAAGCAACCTCCACCCCCCAAACACAACCCAAATGACACATAGCCCACATACTCAGTGTGCCACTCAACTACAGCCCATAAGGCATAACCTACCCAACACTCTAGTCATAGGTGACTCTATAGTCAGGCACACTGATGTTCCACTCACCAGGCTAAACAAGGAAAAAGTTACTGTCAGCTGCCTGTCGGGTGCCAGGATCCACCATATAATGCACGCACTCAGGTCACTCCACAACAAGTACAAATATGATTCTGTCATTGCCCATGTTGGTGTGAATGACCTGAGACGTACCTCCCTGGACTACATGAAAAGAGACATGGAGTAGCTCTGTGATCTTGTAGCCCAGGCAGGTATGACCCTAGCCCTGAGTAGCATCTTGCCATCACCCAGAATGATACCACAGTACAAGGACAAATTATTGACTTTAACAATTGGCTAAGCTTCTGGTGTCATTCTAAGGGAATCCAGTCTCTGTCTGCCTGGGATGACATGATTGACAGACCATGCTGCTTTGTCAAAGATGGCCTGCACCTGTCGCCCTTGGGATTCTGGATACTGGCAAAGGCTCTTGCCACCCCTATAGTGCCTTTTTTAGGCAAGGTTCAAATGACAAATTCACCACCATAACAGGTACAAGCAAGCAAAGTCTGAGGGTAATGCTAATCAATGCTAGAAGTCTAAACCTGAAAATGCACTCACTCGAGAGACTCTTCCTTAAAATGGAGAACACTGACATCTGTGCAGTGACAGAGACCTGGTTCAAAGCTCCAGAGAGCACCCCTGCATTACCAGGCTATAATTCATACCACTCCTTTCAGCCACCAAACCTGGACTGAAACATTAAAGGTGGGGGCGTGTCCATATTCATTAAGGATATCCACACCTCCAAGCTAGTCGCTCAGCATAATGCATCTGAGATTATCCAAGTTCTGGGCAAAACCGCAATCCAGATTGTAGCTTGCTACAGATCCCCCACCATGCCCCAGGATTCCCACTCCTTTTTTCTTGATACACTGGAAAATATTAAGGTAACCCCCGACACTCTAATAATGGGTGATTGCAACTACCCTACCATTAACTGAGAAAACTACTCATGTACCAACTCTTTTGCTCAACATTTTCTGGAAATCATCAATTCCAATGCTTGGATCAACTTATCCACACCCCCACCAGGGGCAGCAGTATCCTAGACCTGGTCATCACCAACATGGGTGACCGGTGTTCCACACCAGAGGTCAGCTCCTCGTTGGTCAGATCTGACCACAAGCTAATCACCCTAGACATCCACATCCTGCTCCCACCCCTGATTAGGAAAACAACCATAAAAAATTTCTCCAAAGCCAACTTCACGCTTCTTAAGACAGAAGTGGCAAACTTCACAACACCCATGCAGATGGACAATAGAGGTACGACTGCTGAATCCTACACAAATGCACTTTATAAACACTTACATGAGTGCATGGATCGTGCTATCTCTAACAGAACCAAGATGCTATCCTCCAAAAAAAGGAAGCCAATATGGTAGTCTTCTGCCATAAACAAACTCTACAACAGAAGAAAGAAACTGTTGCAAAAAAGAGTAAAATCTCAAGATTGGAGGAACTCCCTTGTCAGCCTCAGTAAGAAGCTGAGATCCCTCATAAAATCCTCCAAAGCTAGTTATGAAAACAAAATCACCACTGATTCTAAAGACAACCAAAAAGCATTCTATAGCTATGTCAAGAATCTCAATGTCAAGAATCTCAATGGCAACACTCAGATCTGCTCTGTGTTGCAGCACAATGACACTAAATATACAGAACCAACTGATATTGCCAACATCCTGGCAGATAGGTTCAGTGCTAACTTTACCCCCCTCTCACTCCCTAAAGGGCCCATCTTTATACCAGAAGAATGCAAAGTTCCTGTAATCATGGCTGCACAGGTAAAAACCTCACTCTCCAAAGCCAAAAACACAGCATCCATGGGACCTGACAACATCCCAGGCTGCCTTCTACATGAACTACAGAATGAACTGGCACCCCACCTAAGTACCATGTTCAGTCATAGCCTCACCTCAGGCTTTGTGCCCTTTGAATGGCACACTGTGATGGTTATCCTAGTCCACAAAGGGGGGGGCCACAACAGACCCCAGGAACTATCACCCCATTAGCCTGACGAGCCTGGTCTGCAAGGCCATGGAACGTATCATCATGGAACTCATAAACAAAGACATCGGAGATCTCTAAACTCTGGATCCCACACAGTTCAGGTTTGTAAAATGCAGATTATGTCTCCTAGACCTGATAGACTTCCTTGAAGTAGTCACCAAAGCCATAGATGGGGGTAAGGTGGTTCACACAGCCTCTCTAGATCTCGCCAAGGCGTTCGATACCATATCCCATTCTGGAATTATAGATAAACTCACTAAACTAGGTATAAATCCCTATGTCACAAATTGGGTTGTCAACTGGCTTACTGACAGAACCCACACTGTGAAAGTAGCAGACTCCAAATCAAATTTCAGACCAGTGACAAGTGGAGTACCACAGGGTTCAGTCCTGGGTCCTCTCCTGTTTGGTATCTACGTTTCTGAAGTACAGGCTAACACAGAAGGTCTTTGGCTAACTAAATTCACAGATGACTGCAAACTAGGAACCATAATTGAAACTCCTAATGATGTGGACATCCTGCCAAAGGACCTCACTGAGACAGATACCTGGTGTCAAAGCCATGGTCTCAAGCTCAATGCCAAAAAGTGCATTGTCATCCAATTTGGTAAAAACTCTGTACCCATGAACTACCACATAGGTGGTAGTCTACTTAACACCGAAAATGTGATGAGACCTTGGGACACAGGTGGACAGTAGTCTCTCCTTTGATAATCACATCACCACAGTGGTCAGGAAATCCTTCTACATGGCACACCTCATCACAAAAGGTTTCTCATCCAGAAAAAAATAGGTCATTGTTCCCCTCTACTCATCACTCATTAGACCCATTATAGAGTACAACGGCCCTTTTGGTATGTACCTCACAAGACATCTACAGCAACTGGAAAGGCCACAAAAATACCTCACAAAGAGGATTACTGGCCTCAGATGCCTTACGCTAACCGTTTCCTTACATAATTACCTTAACATAATTAGCCCAAGGATCCCAGTATTTTTTCATTTTCCCAAAATCCACAAGAGCCTCTCAGATCCACCTATGAGGCCCTTAGTGGACAGAAGACACTCCATTACCGCTGCCTGTGCCCAATTTTTAGACCATGAGCTGAAGAAAATATTGTGTAATGAAAGTCAAATTTGCAAAGACTCCTGGGCTTTTTTAGAACAGGTAAATAAAATTGGTTATGACACAGGAGACATCATGGTAACAACAAATGTAAAAGACTTGTATACGGTCATCCCACAAGAAACTGGTCTTGAGTGGGTAGGTGACTTATTGTTGTCATATAAAGTCAATCAGAAGAAGATTAATCTAATTTTGTAATTATTAGAAATTGTTTTAAGAAACAACTACTTCTCCTTCAATGGCAGGTATAGGTTAATTAATGTTCTTTCTCAGTGTTGCTTAGCTAGCTCCCATCTATTTTTTACCCAGTTAGAGTTTTTTACATGCATATAATGGTTGTCTTGCATTTTAGTGGTGTCTGATGAAGTTAACACTTGTTTAACGAAAACGCTTACATTTATACTAGTTAATTTGTGGATTTTACCATTAAAATATGGCCATACTGGTAACTGTAGGTTCATAGGTTCATAGGTATGTACTAGGCTAATGGCCCTGGAGCCTATATAAGCCTAGCCCAAGAAGATTCCCTGGCATCATGCCACCCATAGTTAGTTCCCAGTGCCCCTGTCAAGCAAGACCACTGAAGTGATCCCCGGGGTATTGCCCATCCACTTGTCAAGATTTCTCTTAAAGAAGGCCAATGAAGTGCTCTGCTTGATGTGAATGGGAAGTTTGTTCCAGAGTATGGGAAGTCTTTGGGTTAGGAACCTGTCCCTCTAGCATGTTCTGTTTATTGTGGTAATGAGGTTTAGGTCCCTGAAGCATGTGACACGGAAGGATTAGGATTTCTTTAGGTGTAGCATATCTAGCAGCTCTGGGTCAGACGTGGCTTTGTAGGTCAATTAGAGATTGCCTCTATATAGGTGATAAGAAACAGAGTATAGCTAGAATTTTTTGAGTCTGTCAATGTAGGGCATGTGTCTAAGGCCTAAGATCCTCTTACTGAGGTATTTTTGTGGCCTTTACAGTTGTTGTAGGTGTCTAGTGAGGTACATACCAAATGAGGTGTTGTATTCTATAATAGGTCTAATGAGGGACGAGTAGAGAGGGATCATGACCACTTTCTTCCTGGATGAGAAACCGTGTGTAATGAGATGTGCCACATAGAAGGTCTTTCTGACTACAGTGGCAATGTGGTTATCAAAGGAAAGGTTGCTGTCAACCTGTGTCCCCAGGTCTCTTATCACACCTTGGGTGTTTAGTGGACTACCGCCTATGTGGTAGTTCATGGGCACCAAATTTTTCATAAAGGGAATGACACTGCACTTTTTGGCATTGAGCTTAAGGCCATGGTTCTGGCACCAGTCATCGGTATCAGTGAGGTCTTATTCTAAAATGTTTACATCAGTTGGAGAATCAGTAATGGCTCCCAGTTTGCAATCATCTGCAAACTTGGTCAGCCAGAGTCCCTTTGTGTTGGCTTGAACTTCAGAGAAGTAGATGCCAAACAGGAGAGGATCTAGGACCGATCCCTGTGGGACACCACTTGTAACTGGTTGGTAGTCAGATTTGGAGTCCATTACTTTCACAGTGTGGGTTCTACCAGTAAGCTAGTTGGCAAACCATCTTATGACATAGGGGCTTATGCCTAGTTTAGTGAGTCTATCTATGATTCCTGAGTGAGGGATGGTGTCAAAGGCCTTGGCAAGATCTAGGTAGGCTGTGTGAACTACCTTGCCCTCATAGACAGCTCTAGTGATAGACTCAAAGAAGTCCATCAGGTTGAACAGGCATGGTCTAACTTTCACAAACCCAAACTGCATGGGGTCCAGGTTTGGAAACTCCCTATGTCCTTATTTATAAGGTCCATGATGATGCGCTCCATAGCCTTACATATCAGACTCAACAGGCTAATGGGGGGGTATTTCCCAGGGTCTGTAGTCAATCCTCCTTTGTGGAGTGGGATGACCATAGCAGTGCACCATTCAGTAAAAACAAAGCCTGAAATGAGGCTGTGATTGAACAGAGTACTCAGGTGTGGTGCCAGTTCACTTTGTAATTCATCTAGAACACAGCCAGGGATATTATCAGATCCTATGGAAGCTGTATTCTTGGCTTTGGACAGTACGGTTTTTACCTATGTAGCCATGATAATAGGGACTTGGCATTCCTCAGGAATTGTAATAGGCTCTTTAGGGGGTGAAAGGGGGGTAAAGTTAGCACTGAACCTGTCAGACAATATATTGGCAATATCAGTTGGTTCTGTATATGTTCATAAGTTCATAGGTTCATAGGTTTATACTAGGCTGTCTGCCCTAAGGCATTTATAAGCCTAGCCCAGAGTTTTGTGGCATACGCCACCCCTTATGTTAAAAATATAGTGCCCATTAGTTTGTTTTGCCTCTGTCCAGCAGTGACACATGGATGATTCCTGGGGTAAACCTACGATCTCCCATCCACCAGTCAAGATTTCTCTTGAACAGAGCCAGCGAGGTGCTCTGCCTCACATGGACCGGGATTTTATTCCACAGCATAGGGAGTCTCTGGGTGATAAATCTATCCCTCCAGCACATCCTATTTATATCCGTGCTAAGGTTTAAGTCACTTGCTCTAGTGGTTCTGGTGGATTTGGATTTTCTGAGGTGGAGCATGTCCATTAATTTCGGGTTGGTCATGGCCTTGTATGTCAGGCACAGGTCACCTCTGAGCAGGCGGTATGCAACTGAATAGAGCTGGAGTTTCTTCAATCTGGCAGCATATGACAGATTTTGGAGTCCCTTTATTCTTTTGGTGAGGAACTTTTGGGGTCTCTCCAATTGCTGCAGGTGTCGGATGAGATACATCCCGAAAGGGGCATTGTACTCGATCATTGGTCTGATAAGTGAAGGGTACAGGGGAACAATGACCTCACTTGATCTGGATGTGAAACCCTTCATGATCAGGTGGGCAATGTAGAATGTCTTTATAACCACTTTAGCAACGTGAATGTCAAAAGAAAGGCCACAGTCAACCTGGGTCCCCAGGTCCCTGATGACCTCTTCTGTGCTTAGTGGATTGCCACCTATATGGTAGCTTGGAGTTACCTTGTTTTTCCCGAAGGGTATGACTATACATTTTTTGGCGTTTAACTTCAGGCCATGGCTCTGGCACCAGCCATCAGTTTCCGTGAGACCCCTCTGGAGGATATCTGTGTCGGATGTACTTTCCACTATGGCACCCAGTTTGCAGTCATCTGCAAACTTTGTCAGCCATAGTCCTCCTATGTTTGCCTGTACTTCTGAGAAGTAGATGCCGAACAACAGGGGGCCAAGGACTGAGCCCTGTGGGACACCACTTGTGACCGGCTTGGAATCCGACATGGCGCCAGCAACTCTAACCCTGTGGGTTCTGTCCTTTAGCCAGTTTGCAACCCATCTTGTGACATATGGGTTTACATTTAAGCTGGTAAGTTTCTCTATAATACCCAAGTGGGGTATTGTGTCGAAGCTTTTGCAAGGTCAAGGTAGGCTGTATGGACTGCCTTTCCCTCGTCAATGGCCTTGGTGACTGTTTCAAAGAAGTTGACCAAGTTCAAGAGGCATGATCTGCCCTTGACAAAGCCAAACTGGGTTGGGTCCAATGTCTGCAAGTCCCCTATGTCCTTGTTTATGAGATCCATTATGATCCTCTCCATAGCTTTGCAGACCAGGCTTGTTAAACTTATGGGGCGGTAATTACCAGGGTCTGTAGAGGCACCGCCTTTGTAGAGTGGGACCACAGTTGCCGTACGCCACTCCATGGGCACGTATCCTGTGGTAAGGCTAAGATTAAACAGAAGCCTTATGTGCGGGTTTAGTTCCTCATTGAGTTCATGTAGCACACAGCCTGGGACACCATCCGGTCCCATTGATGCTGTGTTTTTAGCTTTAGAGAGGGCAGCTTTCACCTGCGCATTTGAGATGTCTGGGAGGCTACACTCCGCTGGGATAGTTATCTCTCCTTTTGGGGGGGAGAGGGGGGTGAAGTTTGCACTGAACCTGTCTGCCAGTATGTTGGCAATGTCTGTGGGTTCAGTGATTTTTGTATCATTTTGGACTAATTCTGAGCAAATCTGGGAGTTTCCACCCAGGTTTCTAACATAG
This sequence comes from Protopterus annectens, assembly GCF_019279795.1. Classification (NCBI taxonomy): domain Eukaryota; kingdom Metazoa; phylum Chordata; order Ceratodontiformes; family Protopteridae; genus Protopterus; species Protopterus annectens. Next base: position 756,336,985 of record NC_056746.1, read on the forward strand.
CTGAAGAAGGCCTTATGATTGTCTTTTGAATCTATGGCAATTTTTCTCTCAAAGTTGGCCTTGGATGATTTTATGAGTGCCCGTATTTTTTTACTAATAATGATCAAGGGTGTCTTCCCTTTTATGGATTTTGTTCTATCATGTAATAGATTTCTCCTCTTATTGTAAAGTTTGTTTATGGCTGGGGTCCACCAGACTGGACGCTTGCCCTTGGTGGAAAGAGTCTTGGTTTTATTAGGGATTGCCTGATCCATGCAGTCCTGGAGGTGTTCGTAGAAGGCATTTGTAAGGGCTTCCGCAGCTTGGGTTGTGGTTTCCACTGGCTTGGGGGCCTTGAAGGATACCACACCAGTCTTGAGTAGTGTGAAGTTTGCTTTAGAGAAGTTCTTCACTGTGGTCTTTTTTGTTTGGGGTGGGGGCGGGATGTGGATTTCCAGTGAGATTAGTTTATGGTCTGATTTCACCAATGAGGGATATACTTCCGGTGTGGAGCATTTTGTCCCCATGTTTGTGATGATGAGATCTAATATATTTTCTCCTCTTGTGGGAACAGTGACTAGTTGTTCCATGGCATTTGAATTTATGAACTCCAGGAACCTTTGGGCTAGAAAGTTTGGGCTTGAGTAGTGTTCCCAGTCAATATTTGGGTAGTTGAAGTCTCCCAATATAATGGTGTTTGGAGATACATTTATACCCTCCAATGTTTTCAGGAAGGCTGTGTGGGGTTCCTGAGTTTGAGAGGGTGGCCTGTAGCATGCTACAAATTGTAGAGCAGTTTTGCCTATGGTTAATTGCACCTGGATGGTTTCCGATGCTTCGTGTGTTGCCACCAACCTGGAGGTGTGGGTGTCCTTGATGAATATGGATATACCCCCTCCTTTTGTGGTGTGGTCCGGGTTTTGGGGCCGGAATGCATGATATGAGGTAAAACCTGCTAGTGCCAGGGTGCTCTCAGGAGCCTTGAACCAGGTTTCAGTCACAGCGCAGACATCAATGTTCTCCATACTGAGAAGGGCCTCGAGTGCGTGCATTTTGAGATTTAGACTTCTGGCATTGAGCAGCATTACCCTTAGTTTCTTCCCGTTTTTGTTTTCTAGGGTGGTAGGTTTAGAATTTGAGCCTTGCCTAAAAAAGGCACTATGGGGGTGGCAAGAGCCTTGGCCAATATCCGGAATCCCAGGGGTGACAGGTGCAAGCCATCCCTTGCAAAGCAGCGTGGCTTGTCAAGCATGTCATCCCAGGCAGACAGACACTGGATCCCATTTGAATGACACCAGAAATTAAGCCAATTGTTAAAGCTGATCATCTTGTCTCTATATTGTGGCATCATTCTTGGTGAAGGAAGGATACTGCTCAGGGTCAGGGTCATACCTGCCTGGGCTACATAATCAGACAGCTCCTCTATGTCTCTTTTCATGTAGTCCAGGGAGGTACGTCTCAGGTCGTTCACACCAGCATGGACAATGACTTGTCTCTATATTGTGGCATCATTCTTGGTGAAGGGAGGATACTGCTCAGGGTCAGGGTCATACCTGCCTGGGCTACATAATCAGAGAGCTCCTCTATGTCTCTTTTCATGTAGTCCAGGGAGGTACGTCTCAGGTCGTTCACACCAGCATGGACAATGACTGTGTCATACTTGTACTTGCCGTGGAGTGACCTGAGTGCTTGTGTTATGTGGCGGATTCTAGCACCCGATAGGCAGCTTACTGTGACCCTCTCCTTGTTCAGCCTGGTGAGTGGGACGTCAGTGTGTCTGACTATGGAGTCACCAATGACAAGTATGTTTGGTGTTGTATTTGGCCTTAAGGGCTGTGACTGCTTTGCACACTGATTTTGTTGTTTATGTTTTGTTTGTGGGGTGTCTTGACTTTGTAGTTGTTTGGGTGTCTGCTTTGGAGGCGTCTGCTGTTTAGGTAAATTTTTACTCAGTGCCTCCGAGTATGTCTTAGTGTGTTTATGTGTTTGATTCAGTGGTGTGGTTGCATTATGTGAGACTGGTTTTGTGGTGTGTGTAGTTGCCTTCTCCTCCTGCCTGGTCTTGCCAGTCCTGAGTTGAGAGAGCTCAGCCTCCAGTTTGGCTAAATAGCTGCATCTCTCGCAAGTGTTTGTGTTATGTGGGAGGAGGAGAGGGTTGTCTGTGTACATGAGGCAATTGTAACATTGCCTCAAAATTCCCAGATTCACCAACTGGGCAGGAGAGGACGCCAGCATCTGACCCTTCGACATGCTAGAAATAATTATGAGTTTGGTATGAGACAGAAAAATAGAGGGCTTTAGCAAGTAAGTGGGTACTCCTGGGGGGTTTTGCAAGTGAGGGATTTGTATGATATAGGAGTGCTTGACCTGCAAAGAAAAATGCTTATAAGACAAGGGATATGCTTTTAAGACAAGTGCTGAGCTTCTTTTTCTTTTTTTTGAGAAGAAAAAGCTATTAGGAACAAGTGCTGCACTTTTTAGTGACTCTGTAAACTGTTTAGGTTACTAATAGGGCAGTTATAAGGGAAAAAATGAAGAACAGACTTTATGGAGCCAGAAAAAGTTTAACCTTGTTAAACCAGCGCTGCCCGATGCTGCTCTAGTGGCAACTCCGCGCTAAATCGCGCTAAAGCGTGCTTTATAGCAGGGGGCTGGAAAAGGCAGGAAATGACCAAAAATGGCCAATGAATTACAAGTTACTGTCTTAAACCACTCCTCTGAGGACAAACAGGCAGCTCAGTACTCCCCACTCCCACTGGTGAGTAAAGAAACTTCCCTCTGACCAAACAAGAAAATGGAGGAACACAGAAAATACAAATACAAAGCCCAGGGATCAGCAAAATCTGATCACTGGAACAACTAGCTAGGAAAGTTAGGAAAGCAGAAGTATTTTTTTGTTTTTTTTTTCAAGTTTTTTTACACAGACAGACAGAAAATACAGTAAATGCTTGGTTTTTCGACTAAATGCTATCAAAGGCTAGTACACTTGAGTGTATTAGCCTGTAGGTTAACTTATAAGCAAAACTTAAGCTAAGAAGTGCAGTCAACAAATTAAGCTTATAAAAACAGAGAAAACAGGTAATATCACAATAATATAGGCAGAAACAGTGGTCAAAATGCACAAAAGGTCGAAAAAAGCAATAAAAATGTTTAAAAAATACTTAGAATCAGGAAAGTCGCTTTTTCTGCTCTCTGCTGCTCTAGGAACTCTGCAGGGGACCACGAGGAGCTATGCTGATATTCCCATTGTGCTGTAACTCTGAGCAGATCTGAGTATTGCCATGTAGATTCTTGAAATAACTATAGAATGCCTTGTGGTTGTCTTTGGAATCTGCAGCAATTTTGTTTTTGTAGTTAGCTTTAGAAGATTTGATGATGGATTTCATTTTTTTGCTGAGGCTGACGAGGGAGTTTTTCCAGTATTGGGATTTTACACTTTTCTGCAACAGATTTTTCCTTCTGTTGTAGAGCTTGTTTATGGTGTGCGATCACCAAATTGGCTTCCAATTTTTGGAGGAGAGCATCTTGGTTCTGTTTTGTATGGCCCATTCCATGCACTTGTGTATGTGCTCATACAGTGCATTGGTGTATAATTCAGTCAGGCACCTATTTTCCATTTGCATGGGTGTCATGAAGCTAGCCACCTCTGTTTTTAGAAAACCAAAACTGGCTTTGGAGCAGTTTTTTACATTGGTTTCCTTTAGGGAGGGTGAGAGTGGGATGTGGATATCCATGGTGATTAGCTTGTGGTCAGATCTGACCAGGGAGGAGTTGATTACTGGTGTAGAGCAACAATCACCCATGCTAGTAATGACCAGGTAAATGATGTTTCTACCCCTGCTGAGGGTAAGAATGAGCTGGTCCAGGGCATTGGAATTAATGAATTCCAGAAAACATTGAGCAAGTGTGTTGGTACATGAGTAATTTTCCCAGTTAATAGAGGGGTAGTTAAAGTCTCCCAGTATAAGGGTATTGGGTTGCACTCTAATATTTCCAGTGTGTTTAGGAATGTGGAGTGGGAGTCTTGGGACATGGTGGGAGATCTATAGCAGGCTACAACCTGGATTGCAGTTTTAACCAGTGTGAGTTGTACTTGAAGTATCTCATATGTGTTATGTTAGGCTACTAGTCTGGAGGTGTGCATATCCTTTATGAATATGAGAGCACTGATAAACCAGTGAAAGAAAAACAAGTAATCTGAACTGGCTGAGATAAATTTATTGCTTCCAAGTTCAAAAAGTAAAAGGTAATACCCAAAATAAAAATAAAAACGAATGCAAAACACAATACAGGTAAGCGCTTTTGTTTGGCTATGCCAAACTTTTTCAAACCAAAAAAAAAAAAAGTTTGGCACAGCCAAATGAAAGCGCTTACCTGGATTGTGTTTTGCATTTGTTTGTATTTTTATTTTAGGTATTACCTTTTACGTTTTGAACTTGGAAGCAATAAATGTATCTCAGCCAGTTTGGATTACTTGTTTTTCGGTCCTTTATGAATATGTAGACACCACTGCCTTTAATGCTTCGGTCCAGGTTTAGGAGCTGAAAGGTGTGGTAATAAGCTCTCCAGAGCCTTGAACCAGGTATTGGTCACTGCACAGATGCCGATGTTCTCCATTTTAAGGAGTGCTTCGAGCAAGTGCATTTTGAGATTTAGACTTCGAGCGTTGAGCAGCACTACCCTCAAATTTTGTTTGTTTGTAACTGTTATGGTGGCAATTCTGTCTTCAGGACATTGCCTAAAAAACGGCACTATAGGGTTGTCAAGATCCTTGGCCAGTATCCAGAATCCCTGGGTGACAGGTGCAGGCCATCTCTGGTGAAGCATCGAGGTCTGTCGATCATGTCATCCCAGGCAGATAGATACTGGATCCCCTTAGAGTGACACCAGAAACTTAACCAATTGTTGAAGTCAATCATTTTCTGCTTTTACTGTGGTATCATTCTGGGTGACGGTAGGATGCTACTCAGAGCTAGGGTCATACCTGCCTGGGCTACAAGATCCAAGAACTCCTCTATTTCTCTTTTCATGTAGTCCAGGGAGGTACGTCTCAGGTCATTCACAACAACATGGACAATGACAGAGTCATATTTGTACCTGTTGCAGAGTGACCTAAGTGCATGCGTTATGTGGCAGATCCCTGCACCTGACAGGCAGCTGACCGTAACTTTCTCCTTATTCATCCTATCCAACAAATCACTGAAGCCTCCACGATAAATTGGTAGCAACAAATTTTATTGTAAGAACGAAACAAGCGCTTTCACGCACCTAACAAGTGCGCTTCATCAGGTTACAATGTTTAGAAATAAATATTACTCTTATATAGTTGTGGCATACGCCCTAATTAGCAGCATTTTTGGCGGCTAAAAACAATCTATCAATTTGAAAAATCACTCAATTTCATTAGTACATAAAGCCGCAGTTCATAAAAAATGTTTCATATAAAATCTAGATGCAATTTATAACGTCTTTCCACTGCTCTAAAAATATTAAAATGTAATAAAAGTATATACAATAAGGTTTCCTTCCAATCATCAATGTCTATACATGAATGAAAATTAATATATCCATATTATGTACATATAATTCCTATCATTTCTAATTAAGAAATTATATATACATATCTTTAATAAGACATAATATGTTACATTTATAATATCATATATTCTAAATGGCATTTCATACTATAATTGTTTAAGAACTGCCAGTATATAAAACAAGTGATGACAAAAAAGTGTATAAAGGATAAAAGCGAGTCAGAAGTAAGGAAGAAAAAAGGATGAAATACATAAAAGAGAAGGAAAAAAGTGGTATGGGAAAAGGCAACAAAACAGTGACAAGGAAAGAAAGAAAAGGTAATGGAAAATAAGGGAAGGGAGAAGGGAAATGGGAAGAAGGGAAAGGGGGGGGGAGGAGGGAGGGGGGATCTTATTCATCCTAGTGAATGGGACATCAGTATGCCTTACTATTGAGTCACCTATAACTAGTGTATTGGGTAAGTTATTTTTCCTTATGGGCTTTGGCTGAGTGACACACTGTTTATGTGAGTTATGTGTCTCATGGTTTGTGCTGGGATGTGGTGGTTATTTGTGTTTCTGACTCAGAGGTCTCTGTTGTCTGGGCAGATTTTATTGAAACCCTCTGCAAAAGTAGGTGTGTATTTTGTGTTCCTATGTTAGGGCTGTGGGGGTGTATGTTCTGGAGGGCTATGTGTTGAATGTGGTGTGGTGCAGGTGTTAACCTTCTCCTTTTGACTGGCTAATTCAGTCTTGGCTGTAGAGTGCTTGGCTTCCAGTTTGGCTATATATGTACATCTCTCACAAGTCATAGTGTTGGGAGGTAAGAAGAGAGGGTTGTCTGTGTACATGATGCAGTTGCTATATTGCCACAGGATGCCCAAGTTCACCAGGTTGACAGGAGAAAGCACAGAGAACTGACCTTTAGACATGCCTGGATATGAGCTCAATATATTAATGATTGAAGCCTTTTACAGGAAAAATGTCACTCAAAATGTCTGAGTCTGTACAGAGCACTGCCAAACACTTGAGGGGAAACTAATACATAGACCTTGAAAAATTAAAGATGGAGTATTTAGGCAGATATTCTGAAGTAAAGAAGAAATCAAGCAGAACTTACTGAAAATAAATAATTAGCTTGTCAAGAATGATAAAAAGAGGGGAGTCACATGAATGGCTACTCCCTGGCTACTACTAATGCTGGTCTCAGCACAGCTTCACACTGTTGGGATACAATACTCCTTTGCTTCTTCTCTCACCATAAGCAAAATGTTAGCACCAATCCCAAGAAGAGAAGCAGGCCACAGCCTGTTTGGTGAACCATAGTCTTGTCCTAGATGATGCAAGGGTCTGCAGCCTTGTAGCCTTTTTCCTGGTAGATGCCTCGAATAGCAACCAGACCAGTCAGGTACATTAAGCACAGGCACTCACTGTACACATATAGTTAGGATAATAACAGTTATCCCACTGCTAGGCTGCTAGAAGCAGATAACAGTATGAAGCAATATCACTTTGTAGGTCACATATGCTGTTCAGCACAAGCCTAGTTTGTGCAATGCACAAGTACAGTGCCTGCAGTCCTGTACAACAGACTCAACCTGTGGTGCAGAGTACTGTGATCTATAGTGAATAATACTAGATAAGTAGGGGTTGTAATCTCACTGCAGGCTACTTGGTGTGTGTGTGTGTGTGTGTGTGTGTGTGTGTGTGTGTGTGTGTGTGTGTGTGTGTGTGTGTGTATCCCCTGCAGAACAAGAGACATGCACTCATGGGCTATCTGCCTGCAATGGTTATGAATTTTACTTTTAACTTGCTGTTGGCCTCCAAACTGCCTTCTTCTACAAGGCCTGATTATATCATCCATCTTAAGACTACCAACTGACAAAGTAGTATCAGACTTAACTAGTGGTTCCTGTGATAAGTACTGTGATCTATAGGGAATAAAACTACATAGGTAGGGGTTCTAATTTCACTGCAGGCTACTTGGTACATGTGTGTGTGTGTGTGTGTGTGTGTGTGTGTGTGTGTGTGTGTGTGTGTGTGTGTGTGTGTGTGTGAGAGAGAATGTGTTTCACCCCCTGCAGAACAACAAACATACCCTCATGGGCTATCTACCTGTAATAGTTATGAACATTTTGGCCCTGTAGATTGCTGCTAGCCACCAAACTGCCCTCTTGTACAAGGTCTGATGATGTCATCCACCTTAAGACTACCAGATGACAATGTAGGATCAGACTTAAGGTGTGGCATGCACAATAAATACTGTGATCTATAGTGTCTAAGACTAGATAGGTAGGAGTTCTAATCTCTCTCTATATGCTACTTGGTGTGTATGTATATCCAGATGGCATAAATATGATCACCTTGGTAACCTAGAAATTCATTTTTCAGTATTCTGTTTGTAGCATGTGATGTGGCCTCCTAAAGGTCTGACCACAACAAGGCCTGCTGATGTCATCAAGCATATGTCCTGAACTGATAGTACCAGCAGACATGAGGTGTGTTGCAGGCATTATGTACTGTGATCTGTAGTGTGTACTATTACATAGGTTAGTGTTCATAACTACATACAACCAACTTGCACTACATGTGTGCCTTGGCATGTCCTGTCCACAGTGATTGGAAGTGGTGCTAGCCTCAATGTAGCCATGTTTGTGTGTGAGCCCGTTAAGCATTTCGCATCATGTTATGGAACCGTAGGACATTTTAACTTCACTAGCATAATGGCCATACAGCCCTCACAATCATAGAAGTCTTTATACCCATAGTTACAGGATCAGCACATATTGTTCCAGTCCAAGAGGGACACAGACAGACTCCCTGTATTGAGATGATGGTCATCCAGTCAGTCATACAGATGGCATGTGATGAGGTGCATTGAGATATTTTGTATGCCATTAGGCAGGTTTCTGTTTCAAGGGTGTGTGCAAGTCTGCTAGACAAATCCCTCCCACAAGCATGTAGTACTAACGTCACATACAAGGTCAATGTCCTTACAGTGAGTTATCCATCTACTATACCACCTACAGATAGTCAGCATATGCAATCAAGCAGGGTCACACATAGCCCCATATGCAAGCCACTCATCACCTCTGAGTAGTCTATATGCCACAGGTAACAATGACCCTCATTGCCGACGATCCACATTGAACACATACTGAAGACGTGAAGTGTCCTTGTGAGGGACCATACTGTTGTGTGCAATTGCCAGTACTGCTTGGAAAGATACAGCACCAAATGGCCATTGCATCAGATATTGGCATGCTGAGGGAAGAGTACTTGGAGATTATGAATATGTCACTTATAAGTGACTGTGGCCTGAACTATGGCATATGATTCCTGCCATATCACTTAGAGATATTGTGATCTGAGACACATTAGATGAAAACCTGTGTAGTCAGGTCTATGTGCCCACTTTGTTCACCCCTGAGCATGTACATCACATGTTGCGACTGATGTGCTACTTACCAGGTGCATAGGTCTTACTGATGGAAATCATACTACATATCTATTTGCATGGGGTTTATGGCTGTTAGTAAATCAACAGGCATGTGTTTGAAATACCCTCTTGTAGGATAGTGACATACCACAGAGATGCTATGAGTGCTCACAATTTGCAGGCATCAGCCAACATTGTTAACCACACTCAGTCAGTAGTCACATGCATTGTGGTTGAATGGATTCCAAGTAGTAGAGGACCCAGGACTGTGCCCCGGTGAGCACTGCTGCTGACAAATCAGCTATTGGAGGTGGGTGTCCCTATGTTGCATATGTATGCCAGCAATGAACCACTTAGCGACCCATACAATGAAAGAATTGTGGATGCCTAAGTGGGTGCTTTGTAAATGTAGCCTGAGCAGGAAGTATAGTCAGATGGATTGGCTCAGTCTATGGGGTTGTATGCCTTGATGTACCCTCACTCGGGTCCATGGTGACTGCCTCGGAAATGTCCACCACATGTAACAGTCATACTCCCCCTGTCACACATCCAAACTGTGTACAGTCAACTGTGTGTAGAACACATATATGTGTGCTGATTAGCTCTATAATGTTCGCCCCTATGGGCATACAGATAGGGATACTCAGACAAAGAGGTGTATAGTTATGTTGGTCAGTGGATGCACCACCTCTGTGCAAGGGTATAACATTTGCCGTTATCCACTCAGCTGGTGTTCAGCTTGTAGTGTCAGTATGATTCTAAGCGTTTCCATATGGTGTTAGTCATCCTTGTCAGATCACATGTTGGATATAGCCTGGAATGTTAGCATGTGCAATAGATGTGGTGTATCTTCCAATGAGAGGCCAGTTACTAACTGCTCTGTAAATATGGAAGTTATGGGACAGGTTGTAGGAATGTCATGTGTCACGTGGTGGGGAGAAGGGAGTGTAGTTGATGCAGACAGAGTGGGTGTACAGGTTAAGTATGAATACAGACCCATCATATGTGGCATCATGATGTATGACATCACTAACAATCTGGGCCTGTCCTTTGAGGTCACATACTTAACTACACTGTGTGTTGTGGTTCTGCTTTGTGTGGATGGCTATTTTTGCCACTTACCATGTCTTCACAACATCTCAACAACACTATGTGGTCCTTTTAGCTGAGGAGGTAGTGCCTCCATTTTAGGGGGGCACCCTCAGCCCAACTGTCACACAACTCTATCCACCTGTTATTGTACAGGCTGCTAATGGCAGTTGTCCACCAGTCAGGTTTGCTGAGCCATGATGAGCTTGTGTCCCTCATATCACATACAGCTGAGTTCATGCAGTTATAATGCTGGTGACATAATGCATAGAGCTCTGCATACTTGCCTGTCCCATCTAAAAGGGGAGGTGCAGTCATGCTATGTCAACCATCCCACAGGAGGTAATAAATGGCTGTCTTGACATATATGTATGTATTGTCTGCAAGGGGGGTACATACCGGTAGTTCGAAGGAGACTAATCTGGGGCCAAATCCCACCAGGGAGGACCTCACATTGTGGGGACTGTACAGGTCACCTATATTGGTAAACACATGATGCACTATGTTGGTTCCTCATGTGGGGATGTTACGGCACTGCTGCAAGACATTGTAAGTAAGGCGCTGGACCATCCTTTAGGCAAGTGAGCTGTAGCATGACTAAGCAACACAGTGTGTACATATTACACTTCCCTAACATGTTTGTCTGTACTCTGTATAGACACCTTGCATGACTCTCTTCATGCAACATGCCGGAAGTATTTATTTTATTTATTTATTTATTTATTTACTTATTTATTTACATTTGTTTACAGGGTAGTGTCCTACTAGGCAAGTAGCCCATTTTCAGCGGACACCCAGAGAGAAATGCTCCAAAGACAGATAAGCAAATATTGAGTTACATAGATGTTCATGAAAATTTCATTACATAAGTGTAAATTTAACAAAAACAGTGAAAAAGATAAAAAATAATACATCATAGGAACAAAACTGAAACATGTATAACACAAGAATCTTGATAACTGGGTGAAAATTGAGACAGACTTTCTTCTAGTTGTTGTGGGGAAGGGGCTGAGCAGATAAGAAATGTATCATCTGCATATTATATGACTGAGACAAGTTGAGTTGCTGTATTAAGGTTATTAGTAAAGATGATAAATAGCAGAGGGAAAAGTATTGAACCTTGGGGTACCCCTGTGGATACTGGGAGTAGTGAGGAGAGATTGTTCTCCCATTTAGTAGCCTGTTGACAGTTTGATTGCTAACTGTGAAACCATTTCAGGGATGCTGGACTGAGACTGAGTGCAGCAAGTTTGTCAAGTAATATTTGGTGGGAAATGGTGTCAAAAGCTTTTGACATGTCCAGGAAAATGAAGGATAACAATGCTGCATTTGTGCTATACTAGGGTGTAAAACCATGCTGGGTATTGGATAAGAGGTTATTTGTGGTAAAGTGGTTGTGAAGTTGTAGATGAATACATTTCTCTAGGATTTTGGCTATGGGTGGGAGGATAGCTATGGGGTGGCAGTCTGAGATTTCTCTAGAGGGAACACCCTTGTGCCCTTGTGAAGGGGGATAATGTGAGTAGAGGCACACATTGTTCTGAGATGGAATGACTGATTAGTATAGAGATAGGATAGGCAATGGATGCAGCTTCTATTTTTAGGAATTCATTTATTAGTTGATTGGCTGCTGAGCAGGGTTTTAGTTTGCTTAGGAGCTTTTTAATGGAAGAAATTTGAATAGGTCTAAAGGAGAAGGAGTTTGTAGTACTAGAGGCAGAGGAGGGGAGTGTGAGAGGTAGTTGTTTGTGGTTATTAACGAGGCAGGATATGGAGTTGATGAAGTTAGAGTTAAACTGTGAAGCTAAGGGTTCAAAGGTATTGGATGTGGATGTCGTGGGGGTGGATGATTTACCAGGGTTGAGCAGGAAGTTGATTGATTGCAAGAATTTTTGTGGGTTGTGAAGGAACTTTTGTTGGGAGGTTTGGATGTAGTTTTTTTGTCATTGTGGATACTTTTCCTGTTTTGGTTTCTTAGTTGCTAATAAGTGGTGAGGTTGGATTTGTTTTTGGTGGCTGGGTATAGGGCTCTGGCTCTTTGTCTAATCAGTTGTTTAGTGTCAAAAGAAAGAAATTGTAATTGTTTGGATTTGGTGTGTATTTTTCTGGTGGGGGCTAGGCTGTTTTTTCAAGAAATGTGTTGCTAATAAATTCTACTGCAAGCTCAAGATTTAGGTTATGCAATGGTGACCAATCACAACATTTTAGCAGTAGATTAAAGAGGTTAGGGGAGAAATGCTTCTTACTACGGATTTATTTGAAGGGAATTTAAGATTAAGTTTGAATTATTTTTCTATGCAGAAATGTAGGGGCATGGTCACTAAGGTTGATAGGTAGGCAGCCGGCTTGGACACTTGGCTTGTACCTGCAATACTTAATTTCACAGAGGACAACTAGCATGTAGTGCCAAGCAGTGTCCTCAGATCTCTGGGTCATGTCACCTGAAATGCCATAACAGGAGTTAGCATGGATAGAAGCACTGACACTGTCGTACACCTACTGACACTGGACCACTTACTGACTGTAACCAGCAGAGACCATTGACTGTTACACTATGCAATGGATGTCAGAGATATGTCTCACTCCACCAACCATTGCCTGACAAGGTATATGACAATATTAGGCCAGCAGGCCCTGCTGGAAACTGTATAATTCATGTACAGTGTTATGTCATCTGGTGGATAGGCAAGTGTCTGACATTCATACTCTGGAAAGATAGCATTGGGAGACTTATGCTGCAATAACGCCAGTCACCAGTGGAGTTCACCATCCTCCATTACTGGAGTACTCCAGCTACCTATTCACTCTCTGTAGTCACAGCCACTGTCAGTGACCTCTGACTAAGTACATTAGCAGGTGAGTGCATATTGGGAGCTGTCACAGAATCCCACACAGAACCAACAGTTATCCAGGATGGCCCAAGACACAGTCAGTTGTTCTCTGAGCCACTGACAAAGACTAACTGCCAATGACTGCACAATAATATCCAGTGGGAAATCATCCACCCCTGAAACATATTGTAGTCTCCGCACACCTCACACAGTTGAGCAATTACACATGGAGTTATGGACACATAGAGTAATGCAGCCTTGGACTCTCACTAGTCGGTAAGATGTGGGGATGCATTCACTGTTGTACAACTTATACTGACAGGTTTGGGATGTAAATTCAAGACTGTCACTGCTATACTGAATGTGGCAGACATCACACCTATCATTGTGTCCATTGGCACCCTTGCTATGTCACTACACACTTCATGGTACATAAATACACAGTGTGGATAATATGTCATGACTGTACATTTGTAGTCTGTCTCCTAAATGCTTTGTAGGGGATGTATATACCACCATACAGGGAGGTCCTGGATCCCAATGTGTACCTCCTACGTATCCATGGCAGGACTAACACATGTCTCACCTGTTCTACACACCTACAGCATCACTGTGGTATACATGGTACATGCTGGAGAGATAGGTATGTAACAGAGACACTACAGCCTACATGAAACAGACCCCCCCATGCATGTGAAGCACATGTCTGCTGTGACACAGCATGTGCAGATTACAAAATGGGATGCAGAACATGGCAATCATAGCAAGTGTCAGGCAACTGCCTGTACTGGACATGGGATATTTGTATATAGGTCATCTCCATCACCACAGCTTGTAGTTGTGTGAGTTCACAAAACCCTGATGACACTTATCAAGGGTAGCAGACCTGTTCACAGATTAGGGATGCACAAGTAAGCTGGATGCTGCCATTGTCCATGTTAGTTTGTTATGCACATATGAACCTCTGGAGCCATGCACTTATAGTGCTGTACCTTGCTGAAGACATATTTCTGCTGTGCTGACATGTCATCCTGTGCAGCTTTATTGCCACTGTGTATCCATAGGTTATCTCAACAGACTCCTGAAACAGAAACAGAAACAGGTCCATGACACACCTGTCATTGTGTAACTATACAACCATTACAACATCATACAACATAAGGTACACAAAAGTATGTGGCATACTCATGACAAATGCCAGCATACAGTATCTGTCATTAACCACTACAAGTGGCATGGCAAAACAACACTGCATTACACAAGTACATGTTAACTAATATAGTCACCCTGTGCATCAGACACATAGCTTAATTTCCCTGTGTTGATGGATGACAGAGATGTAGCACAGGTATCAACACTTGCACAGGGTTTTGTGTGGGGGTGCATGAGGCCTAAGCTGCCCCTGACAGCATGTGGGTGAGTCAGGAAGGGGAGCAGGTAAGATGGACTATGGAAAGGTGCCATGTGTGTCTGTAGATGATCTGCATTTGACCGTGTGTGTGAGTGTGTGTGTGTGTGTGTGTGTGTACACAGTCAATCTCAGTACTTACCCTACATGTGTGTGTATTGGACAGCTTAGGGCAGTACATAGTAGAGTTAACAGTTCACCATCTCTGGCCATGAACATGGGAACTGGCTCTGCCAGGAGTTGCACATGCACCTCCATGCTCAAGGTCAGAAGCAGTGCTAGTACCTGATGGTGACTGCTGTCTGCTAGGACCATGCTCCTCACAGGAATGTCCAGGACCATGATACCATGGCCTGCCACATTGTGGTGTGGACAGCACACTACCCTCTGTATCTCTGGATGTACTGCAACTACAGAAGTGTGATTGGGCACAGCCACATGGACTCTCAGCAGATGGGGTTGCTGACCTATGTCCACGAGTCCGACGCTTGACTCCAACCACACGTTCTAGCACAGATGATGTGTGGTCCAAGATGTACAGTCTCTGCCCACCTTCTGTCCACTGCATCAGTGTACCAATCCAGGGTGTCCCCAGTACGGTGGAGGCAGTCATGGATGTTAGACTGTGCTGCATCCATAACCCTAAATATACATCCGATGTTCCATTCAGAGCATGCCTGTGCCTCCATGGTGGCCCGAAACATGCACCGAGTGACCTGTGATGTGAAACCTGCAACAGATGATGGACAAGCGGCAGGCCTCCTACAAACACCTCTGTCAATTTGCCTGTGTGGGATATCACCAGCTTTCTGGTTATGGCCAGTGTCTACACTCACTGGAGCCATAGTTGTCACACTTTCCTGTTCAATGTCCCCACCCTCTGACTGTCCAGTATCGGTTCCTCTGGGGACTGGGTATGTGTCAGCATACTGACTGTGTACGGTGACACTGGAGGTGGAAGAGGGATGTCTACCTCTGGGACAGCTTCAGCCCCTGACACCACTACTTGTGTCTCACTTTGGCCACTATCATCATTAGAGTCCGAAGAGACACTGACATTTGGCTGTGTAGGGACAGACACCCCCCCCCAGTCACCTGTGATAAGAAAGAAAAAAGTGTTTCATGAATACCTGCAGTATTGTGTACATAAAATTCACAAGTACTCATAATAACAAAGACCCACAAATGGATTAGCAGTTAAACATTTCTCTTCTTTGCTTTCATCCAAAAAAGATGTCCTCAGAACAAAATGCACATCCAAATAAAGACCTTTATAACAATCACTTCAAGTAAATCAAGTAAAAATTGAAAACTCGAATAATTAAAAATAAACCCAAAACAACAAAAAGTTTGCCTAGCACATGAAACAGAGACTTCCTTAGCAACCAGAAATCAGAAATATAAAAATACAGTAATTTATAGATTCATATAAGCGCTTTTGTTTTATGTGTAATACAACTTCATCAGACAAATTCATTTATACATGAACTCAAGCTTATATACGTACAGTAAAACATCATATGACCCAAAAAGAATGTAAAACATGTCATGTGATCCCATTCATAAAATCAGTCATGTGACCTCATTCATGAACCTAAGACAGCAAGAACCCTACCCCTAAACTATTACATCCTAACAGACAATACATAAATAATATACCTTGAGAGTGGAATGTTAGGGAAGGGACATAGGGGCATGTGAAGGAGGTAAGTTGGGTAGTTGAGGGTACATTTGCACACAGAAAAGACAGCAGACAGGGACAGTGTGTGACACATGATGGGGGTGAACACCTTGAATAGGGAGTGTGTTGTGGAATCCAAGTCCCATGTGCCTCCAGATGACAGCAGCATAACTCGCATCCTCACCCAGGGGACTGTCGGCACTGCTCATTCACTACCTTTGTGATGGTAGAGGTGGAGGCTAGGCACCAGGGTGAGGCTGCCCCACCAGGTCAGCTAGCATGACCTCAATCTGGCAGAGGTGACGGTCAAACCCACGGTAGACTATCCTACTCACCAAGACCGGAGCTCATCCCAGGTGACAAGTCCCTCTCAACCACCGCTCACGGGGGGGGGGAGCAAGCCCATACCATGGGGTGGTACTACATGATACCGCCGGTAGTGCAGAGGCAGCAGAAGGGGCACCACCAGTCTATGAAATGGCCGGCTGAAGCAATTAGGTAGATCATCCGAAACCGGCCTACCTTGACATGCTGTGGTAAATGAGGTGTAGCAATAAGTTAAGCTTAGTAATAACCAAACCATTGTTAGTATTAACAGAATGGAACATCATTTTAATTAATCCAAATACATATTAATGTATATTATGTGTAACACAACAGTAAATAACGTAGCAGTCAGTATGTTAACAGCATGCCAGTAAGAATTAAAGCGTAAGGCCAACAAAACAGTTAGTTTAACACAATATGTTAATATTGAATCATAACAACACATAACAATAACACATCACATGTTGCAAAAATATAGCTAGTTTATAAAAATATGTTAATATTAAATCATAATAATAAATAAATGAAGATAAGGGGTGGGGAGAGAGAAAGAGAAACAATCCATTACTGACAATGCAGACTATATCCCTGAAATCACTGATAATAAATACTCTGCAAGCATGTAGTGTCAGTCTTGAGTTCAGTGACTATAATTCTCCTACAGTGGATGTAGCATGTACATACCTCTGAAGCTGTTAGCATGGGTCAGTATGGGATGAGCAATGACAAATGCAGGTGCACAACTACACAGAAATCTTTCACCTAATGTGGACTACTATAACTACCAAGGTGCTCTGTAAGCAGATTTGGTTATACATTTCATTCCAGATAGTAATTTCTCTGATAATCCTGACAGATGGATTAGGCAGTTTTAATTACATTATGAGAAATCATGACACTTGGGAGGCATGTTTGTGTACAGTACATAAACTAGAAATCCGTCATGCTTTAGTTGGCAGGCATGGGAATAGAACCCAATAGCTGTGACTGCAAGGGACATCTGCAAAAAAATTAACATTGACTGTGGCACCTTAGTACAGACATGCAAGGAATACAGCCGTTCTGGGAATATGTAGACACATGTATTTAGGAATCAACAATGATGCTTAACACTTTATTGGTATTGCTGATAAGTGCCTGTAAAATGTTAGCACAATCATATCTTCTCATAACATGGGCTACCTCACCCATATACCTTTAGTACTTGGAGTGGGAGAAAAAAAGAAAGCATTATGTGACTGAATTCATTTTGCATTCTAGAACTATTACAATGCTATACTTGACTGCAGTGACAGTAGAACACACCTACATGGAATATAGCCATACTGCATTTATTAAAACAGATTTCTGTAGGAATTAACACTTTATTGGTATTGCAAAATGTCTGTGAAGTCTGCAGAATATATAACCATAGAGTGATCTACTTCACCCATATACCTTTATTACCTGATGTAGGAGAAACAGACAGCATTATGTGACCAATATTGGCCTCAAGACAACCTTGGACCATATTATGAGGTAAACAATGCAGTTTGCAGGCCATTAGTTTTGCATTCTACAGCTATTACAGTTTTACACTTGACTGCAGCAACCTGACCATAGACAAGCAATGCAAACAGCTCTACTGCAATGGTTATGAAAACACAATCCTCCTGTATACCATTCTGTTTACTGTTATTGGCATTGTTTATCACATTACAATTGTCATTGTTTATTTATTACACTACAGCTCTAATTGACCATCTATTGCACTACAGTTCTATTTCTCCATTTATTGCACTAGGGTTTTTATTGTGTATACTTTATTGCAGTAAATGCTTTACTCTTTCTTGCTTATTGTACTAAAGTTAGCAAAATAAATCCGTACATACCACACTTACAGTGTAACCTGGCCAGGCACCCAGCATGGGACTCAGCATTGTGAGTCTTCTCAGCTGCAGCTGTTGGGAGAGAAGCACACAAATACACACACCAGTTTTGAGACATTCAGCTTGCATATTGGTAAAACAGTGGAAAACATACTTACATATTTGTGGGGCATTCCCAGTTCTGGCTTCTTGGACCCAGGTGTCCAAAGTTCATCTCTTTCTCCTCTTCAGGTCATTATAATGGTGACAACACTGCTCATCTGTGTGGGGGATACCAGTAGCACTGCTGAGTTCCCTGGCCAACCAGTCCCAGTCCTCCACCTTACACTCTGAGCCCTGAAAACTGCCCTGCAGCAGCCTGGATTCATATTTTTTTACCAGGAGTCCAACAAAGACCTTGGACTCCTGAACATCTCCATCTCTGTGACCGAAAGTGTCCGCCTTCACCAGCACTGCCTGCCATATCACCAGTTGATTAGACTCCAAAGACTGTTGCTGAATTCCCACCTATTGCACCTAGTATAGGCTTTTTTCCCCTTCCCTTACACAACATTCAAAAAAGCGCTGCATTGCTTAGCAGCAAGTAAGCCAGCTAAGCAGAGCTAAACACTGTAAAAGCTCACAAACCGGGGTTTTTGCTGAGCTTAACACCACACAAACAGAAGTAGCTGTTAGCATGTTTAAGCAGTGTTCTGCACAGTGCAGCAGTGCCATATTTCACAAATGTGTTTTTAAAATGAAATATATATATAATAAATTAAATTACAGATATCTTGTCACTACTACAGGCTTGAACCCAAGACCTACTAAGCATTAAGCTGTATCTCTACCCATTTAGCTACTTGGATATTATGAAAACTAGTATACCTTCACATATACTACTGGGCTACTTGTTAGTGTTGCTAAACACCACAGCATGCAACACAAACATGCTTAAATAGACGCAGACATAAATATGTAATTACATCTGGTTTCTATTTTTAGATGTCTAGATGTCAGCTATGTATGTATGAATGCTGCTTGGCTCTGCGATGCTCTGCATAGTGCAAACAGCAATTAAAAATAAAACAGAAAAAAACACATTTAAAATAAAATATTACACATTTGAACCAATTCACAGCATTTCAACAGTAGTGAGGAGCAGTACAGAGAACCTCACCCTGTACACACCCACAACCACGAGTAGCCTCTACACTTCTCCCTACACTGATTTAATATCCCTGTTCCTATGCTGTCTCTCAGCAGCGCACCATCATTAATATATATGGAGCACTGCTGAGGGAGGACCATGGCCGTGTACATGGAAACATTCCATGTAGGCTCTACACAGTGCCTACATGGATTTTATTAACTCCTGGGGTTAGTTCTGTAATAGTATCAGTCACATTGGTATGTACAGTGGATACAAATGTGAAACCTCTCTCAAAGTGTTTAAAGAATGCACAGTAATAGACAGACAACTGCACCCAAACATGTTAAATCCATTCATGGTGAGTAGAAAATCATCTGTACTGAGCATGATGCCTCTACTGTTTAATGTGTTTATGCTCTTGTCTGGCCCCTTCCCTGAAACATATCTCCTATGAGGTGCCTATTTCATACCTGCCATTTGCTGTAAATTGTTCACTGGTTGCTGAGGTTCTGGTGTAGTCTGATGCCATTGGCTCAGTTCAGCACCCTCTGAGAATACTAGAAAGGGAGAAATTCTAAAGTTTTCCTAAATTCAATACTTTCAGTAGCCAAAGTAGGGCCCAATGTGGCTGGGGCTATTCTCAGATCTGGCCTGGAATCAATATGCAGTGAATGTTCAAAAGGTTTAACAGTGGGTGGGGGAATATGTCTTTTAAAGTTTTCCCTTTCTAATTTCTTAGATTTCCTGTCACCAATCATTTTGCATTGCTTTTCAGGTTTGTTAAAAATATCCATGTATTTTCTTTGTTCATGTCAAACAATAAATTGTTACTGATAGAAATACTGATGAAAGAAATATCATTGCATGTAGAGATTAGTCTCATAAGGTCGCATTTAATTTTATTACAACTTTGTGAAACAGGCTTCCTGTCTATGTGAAGAAGGCTCTTCCCTAGCCTTATTCAAGTGAAACCTGGACCAGTGAATGGGAAATCAGAAATACACCCCAAGTCTAGAACCTATGTCTCTAATGGACAGAAGCAGCTAATAAATCTTGCCCTGGCTTACATAATCTATCTCTATCTTTTCTCTACTGTTGTTCTTAGCATATAAATAACCTAAATTAGTTAATACTGTATAATACCTGCACTGTAAATGCATGTTAACCTACGTGTTCTAATGTATCTCATATTAATAATATTGTATTTTGGAGCTTTCCTCCCTGGTTCTCCGCTGAAAATGGGCTACCAGCCAAGTCAGACACTCCAGGTAAACAAATGTAAAATAATAATAATTACCTGTAAGGCATATACACTTGCAGAATACAATCGGGATGCTTTGCTAGGCTTATAAAGACTCCAGTGGTTGTTAACCTAGTATACATCTATGAACCTATGAACATAAGCAACTCACCACACAACTTATTTCCTGGCCTTAAGTCCATTGGAACATGTTAAAGTCTAATACATTCCTTATAATAACTGTTACCCATTTGTCAACTTCTATAGTTAAACTACTTTTTCTTCAAGTGTTGTAATTGTGAGGTAAATAAATCACTGATGCTGCTGGATGTGTTATCCGGAATAATTCTGGCACAAAATCATTCATCTAAGACAGGTGTCAGATCCAGACTGATGAATATTGCCAGTCTGTTGAAGCTCTTTGGACAGTCCATGGTTAGAAGCAGGAGGTTACTCTGAAGCATTTCTATCCTGCAGTGCTGTTTTTTTCTGGGTTGCATCCAATTCCATCATGTGGTACACTCATCAAAACAGCTGTTTTTCTGTCAGTATTTCTTGATGGTAGTAGTTCACAAACATTATCACTATCACTATGTGAGCCCAAATCATTCATACCTAGAGTCTGGTTGTTTTCTGGATGTTGTGAAGCATTTTTTGACTAGTAGTTGTACAAGCTGAGTAATGCCTCCCTTAAGGATTGAAAACTGAAGAAGAGACTCTACTGCCCACTACTTCTGACTGGCATTTGAAAAGTCTTGTGGTTATATAACGTTTCATAGTATATATATATATATAGAGAGAGAGAGAGAGAGAGGGATACTAGCTTTGATTTACTTTGTTCTGAAGAAATTTATCAAACAAGGCTATTAACAATTATACAATGACTAGCCATTAGCATTCAAAAAGTTGCACACCGATTGGTCAGCCCAACCAGCGTGCCCCGTGGTAAATTCCAGCATATAACAATGGAGAAAGATTGGTTGCATTGACTTTCTTCCATTGGTATATACTGTCACTTTTACTTTTTTTTTAAACAAAAATAAATAAATAAAATAAGAAATCCGGACAGTCCAGACATATTAGAGAGACATGACAGAGAAAATACTAGGAAAATCAGGTACATTATACAAAAGTAAAGAAATGTATCTGATTTTCTTTGTATTTCCTCCATTCTGTCTCTCTCCTACCTCTAAAGTGTCTGAAACCTTTTTTATTAAAAAAAAAAGGGAGCAATGGAGATCTTCCTTTCTCCATTACTTCCATTCCAAAGCACTGATGTACTGGGCAAGCATGGGAACGCAAGTCCGATATGCATGCATAGTACATCAGAATAGCAACGGGATATACAGCAGAAGCAGAAGAACACCACGGCGCTGTTATACAAAGACATTATTTAAGAAAAGTAAGTCATTTTTTTCTTAAATATTGTCATTGTATAATAGCAATAACTGACTCCATGGTATAATATATTGAAGATTACCCCATGGTTGGCTTTATTTAATCCCTCGGCCTTCACCCTCATGATTGAAATTACACCCACCTGTGGGTAAATCTTCAATATACCACATTGACATTATAGGTTATTGCTATATTAAAAAATATTCAAAAATGATTTACTGGTTCCCTTTGGGTGACTGTTGGATTGGCCGATGGACTTAAAGACCAGGAAATGCTAAGCTATTTTATTGCATTCTTTTTTGGTTACTTATTGTATCAATGTTCCTATTGCTAACAGGCTGGTATCAGACAGTAACGTAAACTGTGGATTCATGGCTAAATAAACTGGGAATAAACCATTATGTCTCATGCAGATTGCTGAGAAAAATCACTCTTCTCCTTAAAACTTCTTTTAGTGTGTGTGTGGGGAGCAGCACCCCATGCATCCCCCCAAACTTATATATACCAACTCTGAGACTGCTATTCCTTGGAGAAAAGAGAATATTCTGAGAAATGGCATCTCAGACTTGGGGCATATAAGTCAGATCTTCTGGCCATTCAGTCTCTGCATTTCAGGACTTACTGTAGTGGGTCCCAACATTTAAAATGAGAAAAGCTAAAGCTAAAACTCTAGTGGAGCTGTACTATTGCACTTTACCTCACTGCAGAGGACATGGAAAATGTTTGAACAGCATGCATGTGGTCACTCTTTGGTCTTTCATTGCAGCGACTGTAATGTGCACTATTGTAGCTCGAGGGACCTCTGCAAAACAGCTCTCTGTGGCATCCTTTAAAATACAAAAGAGAACAAAATGTTTGCTGAAGATATTCAGGGACTGCTGCACTGAAATGTAATACTGTTCCAACTCATACTATTTGATTTCATTAGTATTTGTTTAAGGCCTCTTCTTTACTATCGATATGCTTAAACATTTGATTAGAGAAGAACACAAATAAAGCATTAGATGAGATGTGTAAACTTGCAGAAGGACAAATTGCATCTTAACCATGAACCAGGAACATAATTTATTCTCTTCCCGTGTCAGTCAGGGTATTAATCTAATGTTGCATTCTTCATTGTTACTTGGAGTTCTAGAACTGAGTCGGACTTTTGCACTTCTCTTACATCCTCAGAGCCAAGACTACTTCCTTATTAAATACTTCATTCACTCAATTCATTTATAATGTTTGTATAAATTCTTGTGTTACTACCTGAATATATTCTTGTGTTAAAAGCTATAATTATAATGTCGATTTTCACCATAGTCTGTCAAGATCAGTGCAGTACCTGGTTAACAAACGAATAAAGTAGAAAGAAAATTATGTGATATTCTCTCAGCACATCAACATTTTCCCCACAGGATTGTAGCTGCAAAAGGTAACCTGTTACAAACTGTGATTTCTAATGAATGGAAAATGCCATCTGGAATGACTATATTGGTTTTAATAAGCTGCTTTGACTTGTCCGCCCATATGCACATTCAGGCTTAATATTTCATGTACTACTGCTACTCACTTTCCTTACATGCATATTTAATCACTGAAAAGAGCCTCAGCAGTGCTTAGTAGGATCCCCTACACATTCATTTTCTCAAAATGTTAAGAGACTCTGCAGTAGGGCTGGAGGCCTTACGTCACTCTCACAGATGTATAGTTTGCCTGCAGCTGAAGAAAGACAACATGCATACCTTGTCATGAAAGAAATTGATTCTGTCATGGTGTCGCTATATCTTGCTACTGAAATGAAGTGACAAGACATGCTGGGAGCAGAATTGATTAAAGATTGGCGATTAGTATGGCATCTGTAGAATGTAGCAATCAGACACATAAGAAAGAAAAGTACACACCGCAAATCTGAGACTAGTACAGGTCATAGAGGATTCTGAGCAGGTTACCTAACGATCATGACCTGTTTATTATGTGTCTGAGACATGAACGCCAAGAAATTCAACTCAACTGTGAAGCATGTTACCCTCTGCCTCCAATGGTTTTCAGCTTGTTGTGGCACATTCTACCACTCGTCCTTGCCAACTCTGTGAAGCACATGAGCCACAAATGGCCCTGATGCCAATTGGGGGTTAGCAAAGGTTTATTCCTCCATACCACAGGAGTTGGATGATGTATCATGAATTTAATAAATAGTGAATTAATGTGTAGTGCATTCATATTACAAAAATGTTCTCGTGCAAAATCTTGTATTAACATCCAATTAATATGTGAACTTGCATAACATGAAACATCTAAGATGTTTGTTACTTCACAATAGTAAGTAAATAATGCAACTCCAAACTGTGATCCAGTATCTCACTAGCTCATCCATAGGTTAAAAATTAATATGCAACTTTCTCTTGCATTTTCATAGGGAAATTTGTTGTAATCTATGAAGTATGTTTCCTTCCATAATTAAGAAAGTTACACTTTTTAAGTATTATGGGCATCCACACAAAACAGAAAAATGAAAATTCCATGTTCATATTGATTAAGGCAAAATGAACTACCAGAATTACACTTTAGAAGGGATTAGCAGTAGAGGTAAGGCATTGTCAGAATGCATGAGTCTCATGACAAAGACGCACCTGAAAAAGAGTATGATGGTACGGAATTACAACTTTACTAGAGTTATTCTACTTAACAATAAATGTACATCCTGCAACTGGTTGCAATACAGTAATTAACTCTTTCAGTAGAAAATCTATATAATGTTGTGATTTTAGGGGACACTGACTGATCAAGACCCCATCAAGTGGATTTGCATGAAATTCGAAAATCTGCAGTTATAGGGTGGGCCAGCCTAACATCAGTGAACACACAGCACATCACAGGCTGGTTGACAAATTATATGCATAAAAAATACCTTCACTACTGTATTTATTAACAAGTATCTGTCTTGTATCACAAGGGAATCAGGAGTAAAGTGGATTGCTGATCTTAGTGTTTAGCTTATTGTCTAAGATTTATCAAATTCCTTCTGAGGTGCTATTTGCTATCATAATAAGATCTTGGCATTATAAAGCTTGTATAATATTGTGCATTGTTTTATTTTATGAAAAGTAATTTGTTATACCTGCCACATGCATTGATTAGTTTGGTGTGTAGTAAAACAGCAGTGCTTTTTGTGTATACCGCAAATTATGATCAATTTTAAACAATATTCAAGTAATGGAGAATAATCAGTGGTATAGTTTGTTGACATGAAGTTACTCTTAAATTGTGTTGCAGATGGTTATATCCTTCACTTTCATTTATATTTGTTTCATCTATGTATGCAAACAACTATTTTAAATGCCTTTTTTGTTATTGACCTTGACTAGTTAATATATTCAATCGCTATTGTTTTCTTCATGTTTATACACCCCAGTCTGGGTCTGGAAAAGGTCCCTTGGGACAGAGCCATACCACAGAAAAAAATCAAATAACAATAAGCTTAGTTCAGGTTAGTCAACTTGCACAAATGTGGTTACATTTCTGTTTTCTATACCTAAAATCATGTAAAATACAGTAACTAATGCACATCTCACCAAAATTTGTTCTGTTAATGAAGTTTAGATATTCTTTAAGGTAAAGAGACAAGCTG
The DNA here is from genome assembly GCF_019279795.1 of Protopterus annectens. Lineage (NCBI taxonomy): Eukaryota > Metazoa > Chordata > Ceratodontiformes > Protopteridae > Protopterus > Protopterus annectens. The sequence goes on from NC_056746.1 coordinate 756,362,506, forward strand.
TGGCTCCTCTGTAAGGTTAGAAAATCATAATGGATTATTGGCATGAATGACTGAATGCCAAAAAATAGGTGCAAAAGGAAACCAGCAAAATTAAGACCAGGAGCATACATAACTCTAGTCCAGCATAGCTACACATTCTTTAAATTATAGAAAGAACATTGTTATCATAATTAAAGGTCAAATGATCATTTTACCTTTAAGAAGGACAGATTACTCTGACTCCTTAATCTAACCTAGCCTTGTGAGTTAACAAGTAGCCATAAGCCATATTTTGCTTCTTTTTTCAACAGTTGCAAAGTGGATATGCTATCCGCTGTGATTTTGACACTCTTCAATGTTTTAAAGTAAATCTCCTCTTTATATTAAATGAAGGGTCCTGGAAAGAGTTACAGAAAGTTGAGCATCAAGTGAAAGCAACCGTCATCTAAATATTTGTACGTTACTATAGTTGATAATGCTAAGCCATAGATACTATTATAAAGAGAGCCATCAGGGATGATAACATTACTGTACTGTGGAAGTCAGCAACAGCTACCTCACTCCATAAAGGCAGTGACTTAGTCAACCTTACAAACTCTGAGATAATACCCCCATTGTGGCCTGTAAGGAACACAGAAAGCAGTAGGCCTGTGACTGAGAAGTATCCTCAGACATGTGCACCACTTACAGGTACATGTGGAAGCTGCCTTCCTTCATACAAAAGTGCTCATCTGACTGCTTAAGCTTTAATGGCCGAGGAAGAAGCTGCTCACTTGTTGCACACAGACGGATGTCTTGGTGCTTTAATGGTATTCTTCTTTATGCTCTCCTAGACTACAACAACTGAGAGAAAGGGTGAGACCGATTTTTTTATTGTCTGTGACTATACAGGGAGTGAAAAGAATAAAGTAATGGTGTTTGTTGGTAAAACTCCCAACAAGTAAATGCTTTTAAAACATTTTACTTTGTGGTCTCTCTATTCGCAACTGTAGAAGCTTGCATACATTTGTTTCCTGCATATGGATACTTGAGCTGTCAGACACGACCAATGTTTGTCAGTAACTGTCATATAAACTTAATAGTTTTGAGGACTCACAGTGGAATATTGGGTGGGCAGCACAGAAATGCTAAGAATTACAGCCCTGTTAGTAGAACTAAGAGAAAAAGTCATGCAAGAAAGCCCGAGGAAATGTTGCCTGTTTATTTTCCTAAAGGGCAAAAGTTATCTTGGCTACATGGCCAGAAGAAACTATTGGTGAAACCTAATCCAGTTTTATGACTTGGATACTAGAGAATTTGAAGAGGTACAGTATTTGGAAAGTCTGGATTTCACCAAGCCCTTTGCATGGGTGACTGCAAAGAAAGGCTGAATTGTTGGGATGTAGAACCAATATTAAAGAATCGGCTTGTTACATGGATGAGTGATAGCAGGACAATGTCAAGAATAACTAAAGTATCTAGTACAGCATAACAGTGGGTGATTTTCCTGGGTTCAATAATCTTTAGTGAGTTCACTTCAGACATACTGCAAGGGAGTTTAGAACATGATCAACCTACATTGATGTATGGGGTACATGGTATGCAAAGATTTTAAATAGGCTAAAATAGTGGACTGAAACATAACATTTGAGGTTTAGTGCAAGAAAATTCTAAGCACTGCATTTGTGTCACAGCAATCCTGTTGCTAAATATTTCCAAAGTGTAGCAGCATTGATGTAAGTAGTTTTAATAACAATTGGTCAGAAATGTAAGTAATGTCTTTCGGCTTTTCCCGGTTAGGGGTCGCCACAATGGAACTCTGGTCTGCACATGATTGGCAGTGGATTTTATGGAGCCGAGTTGCCAGGCTAATGCCCAATCACACTTGCACCTACCTGAATGTCTTTAACGTCACTCGACCATGGGGAGACATGCAGACTCAACACAGAAGGCGCTCCAGATGAGAATCGAACAGGAGAACCTCTTGCTGTGAGATGACAACGCTAACCGCTGCACCACCGCGGCATTTTTTCTTTTTTTATCCTGTGAAATTATTTGAACAACTATGATAAGAATTATCAGAATGGGTACATTGATACATGTCATTATCAGGCTCTAACTTAAATATTTTGTAAACAAGTATGAATTTTAATAGAGTTGGCAACACTGCTGTGATTAATAATGAAGGATTTGAGACAGCTATGGTTATACAATACACCAGAGAGGCCAGTCAACTTAAATGCATTGTTAAAAACAATTGAAACATTTTGAAATTGAATCCTGTTGTATTTAAAATTCTTGGTGAATGGCCATGATTTGTTTCTATGACTGCCAAGAACTTAAACAGTATATAGGAGAGGACCAAAGCAGGATGATAACATGAAATTATCACATAAATTGAGTAAATGTTTCTATAAATATGCAAATTTATGTTAAAAAATAGTTCCATAACTATTATTTCCACTTTTGGTGAAAACAAAAAAATGCTACCAAAGTTAATTTTGTAAAAGGGAACTGTTGTACCACAAGGGTCATATATTTGGCTGAGTATGTTAATCTAAGAATGCATATGAAATTAACATTTTGTCTACTTGCACAAGGGTGAATAAGAAACAGTTGACACATCATACTACCACCTGTCTGGTGACAAAGCAAGCACATGAAATGAATTTCTGGATTCTCCTTTATGGAACTGGATAGCTGTGGTGAGACATCTCAATCTAATTTACCTTCTAAATATTTTTTATTACCCATAGAGAATAGGCTTAAATACATATCATAATGCATTGCATCCTTGTTTTTCATTTAATTTCGTCTTCTGTTACATCTATTAAAGAACAGTATGGAAATTGCTATATGACAATACATGCACATACCACATTTCTTTGATTTCTATCAAAATGTCTAGACATATAAAGCTATTCTACAATAACTGTCATCTGAATCTGTTCTGACCCAAGACTGACTATGTCATGTGTCAGGCCATGTGTATTATCAACATGCTTTCATTTTAATCTGTGAATGGAAGCTTTTTTTATTGAGAATCAAAAAAGTCACATCATTTTTAGAACTGTCCATATTATATATGTGGTTTGCCTTTTGTTTTTCAAGCCTGTTTTATATAGCTTTCAACTTTGTGTAATTCCAATACAGAGCATATGCATATATTTCCTCTTTAAGTAAAAAACAATTTTCTAATTTTGATTGTTCAGGCCACTACTGTATAGTCTAGCTTGCTATCCATTGTATAATATAAGCAGTCACAGAGCTGGAGTTGAATGAGTTCTTGAACTATGCCAGGTTATACTAGAAATGTAAGAATTTTGAAAGTGATCTTTACCAATGTAGAAGGTGTCACAAATGCCCTTTAAAGGCATTATTAGCCAACAGTGATTAAGCTACTCTGGGGTTTATAGTAGCAGTGAAATACAAAGGAAGTGGTTTAGATTTTTATGAGAGTAGGTTATGCTATGCTGGGCAGGTGGTGAAGGATAACTTAGGAGAATGAGTGGAAACTGGGGAGTAAACATAATGGATCAGGGATACAGTACTTGTGGCAATGGACAAAGACTAAAGAAAAGGCAAAAATGCAAAAAGAGAAGCAGGTCATTGTGGATATATAGGAATGTAAGGCTGATAATTAGTTCAAAGAGAGCTGGAAAGGATAGAATGCCGAAGTGTATGAGGAACAGTAAAACGAAGCTGGCAAAAAAAGCAACAGAGATAACAAGAGAAGAGAGGTTAAACGTGAAAAGGAATTAGCAGAAGGAATCAAGAAAGGAAGAAAGGACTTTTCTAGGTACAAGCCGGAAAGGAGAGAGGAATGGACAGAACTGGTCAATGATGAGCAAGGAGAGGGGGGCGTTTACAACACTTCTTCAAAACAGAGTTAATAAACTGATACCTTTCAGTCTTCCCCAAGTGAGTTTGTTTCCGGCATATCTGAGGGAACAAAAAGGTCTAGCTTTTTTCTGATGACACGATGACAGATGCAATGGTGGTAAACGATACTAAAGAAGGATTTGAAAAGGCTAAATAAGTGGAAAAAAGAAATGCAAAGCAATACACTTGTGCCACAGCAACCATGGTGTGAAATAACAGCTAAAGGAGTGGAAATGATGGCAAAAGAGCAGAAAAAAGATCTGGGGTATTGGTCACATATAAGCTATACCGCATGAAGCAGAGTGGGAGGATAGCAGCTGGAGCAGCAAAGATTATGCTGTGGTGTATCCTCAGGGATATAGATTTCAGAAGGAAAAATGTAAAGTTTCCATTCTACATGGTCTTGGAATGGCCACACCTTAAATACTATCAGAAGTTCTGGAGCCATTATATTGAAAAAGATCACAGATTGCAAGAAGGAATTCAGAGGAAAGCTATCAGAAAAATTCAAAGGTTATATGGAATGGACTATAGCCAGAGACTACATAGTCTGGAACAGACTATCATAATGGATGTTGGAAAGAGAATATACAGAGATATTAACGAGGGCCTGAGATGGGTAGAAAGGGCTAAGGCTGAAGGCAGGGGAAGGAGATAGAGGAGGAGGGGGATGTTAAGGCACTTAAAAGGGCAGACTAGATACTGTTAATGTCTCCTGCTCTTAATATAATACAATGTAGCAGAGTTCAGTTCTCCTTGAAAATAAACATTTGTGCCTGCCTTGCCCCCTCATCCCCAAACATGAAAGTTTCCTTTATTGAAATAGAAAAAAAAAATGTGTATCCTTGACTTCCAGAGTTTGTAGACAACACACACATGTAACAAAATAAGAATTATTTAGCATTTCTTAAGAAAATAACTCCGGAAGATAAAAGAATATGTTTTTCAGTTAGTTTTAGTCTGTCTCTCAAACTACAATTGCCAAAATAAGTAAAACATTCTGTATGTTATTTATGTTCACTTGCTATACACTCTTTAATTAACAGAAGAGAAAGATATGTTATCTGTTCATATCACGACTAGAAACCAAACAAAAAAAGCCTAACCAAGCAAGAGAACAAATAATTCACTTTATTTGAACATGAGCACTTTTGTTTGTATCAAGTGTAAGAAACTTCTTCAGACAAAAATTAAGATCCAAATTTCCCTCTTAAATGTATGCAGAGTCACATGATTCCCAAAACAGAAAGCCCTTATTTAAGGGTAACAATGCAAAGGTCCATAAAATGTTACCGATCAAGAATATGTAACTGCACAAGGTCTGGTGAGGTACCACCCTTTTCAGGGAGGTGTGCCAGCATTAAACGAGTGGCTTCAACAGAGATTTAAATTTAGCATGGAACTAGTCATTTGTGAATTAAATATGAATGACAAATTAAATGAACTGGATTACAAGCTTCTCAATATAAGGAAACTTCAGCTTGAGAATGCTTATTTTTTGGAATGCATCAAGATGAACAGGATACCGAAGGGCTTGAGAATATGACGGTATCCAACAGGTTTAGTCAAGCACTCAGTTTTACCCAGGGAATCGTTAGCCTTGCTTGACAAATAAGGTTGTGAATTTCTAGTATTACTTATTAAACATAATGCTATGTTCATTGAGGAGCTGATGGTTGATATTCAGATACTAGACAATCTTATTACACAGGACCTTCAGTATGACACCTTTAAATTTGAGCATGCCAGGATATTTTTGAGTATTGAACAACAGATGCAATGATTAAAGGAGACAAAAATGAAGAAATGGAACATGATAGAGTGGACAATATGAATGAGACAACATATCTCAACCACCCTGATTTTCAAGTTTGTGGTACTAAGAAATTTTAGGCAACAGAATGATCACCCAGTTCAAGAACATAATAGTGCAACTGGTACTACTAGTAACAATAACAATAATGATAACTGAAACAATTCCATTAGTAATGCAAATAACACAAACAACTATAACCATGTTTCCTCCTTGTCTGTCTCTTTGGAACCCCATTTAAAAAGACATTTGGAGAGGATTAGGGAGAGAAACCGGAGCAACTAATGTCAACAGCAACAAGCTTCTACACAGAACCAGTGCAACCAATGGCACTTCAACAAAACGAACCCACCCCAAGTCAACCAACAATGCTGACATCTTTTTATAATGAGATTATAAGTAATGAGGTTTTTACAATTTTTGGTGAGAACTAACATGACACTGATCTTAACAGGCTTGAGATTATAACTAATCATGAGGGGGACTTTAAAGTTTATAATTTTTCTAAAGAAAACATTGACAAGGAGACTGTGAAGATGTTCTCTAAGAATATGAGGTTTGTTCCAACAAAATCAGCAAACATTGCCTCAATACTTATGGATCTTAATATTTACATAAGAAAATTGAATTTTCAAATTATTTTTCAGAATACAGAGGAATCCACAAACAATTTTTGGATTTGGAGTACCTTCAATTCCCTTACATCCAGTTTTACAATTATATGAAAAGGTCTGCGAATTGGACGTTAGAAATATAATGAAACAGAAAAACAGGGCAATTTGCTCTAACATGACTAATGTTGAAAATGGACTCTGTAATTCATCAGAAACCAAAGAATACAAAATATGAAACCGGATAAGTGGGGATGGGTTGGTAATTATGGATAAGCATGATTATAATAGGTGAATTTCTGACATCTTGAATTATGATAATTATGAACTGATATCTAGGAATGATCTGCATGGGGCATATAATAGGATCAGGAGTCAGATCAAGGACATGTTCATAGATGGTTGTATTGGCATCAAAGAGTACAACCTTCTCAGTATAATTTCTCCTGCAGTTCCAACATTATTCAGTCTCCCAAAAGTTGATAAAAATGTCAAAAACCTCTGATGTGACCTATTATTGATGGCACAAATTCAATTACTGCTGCAAGTGCCAAATATGTAGATGGAAAGTTAAAATACCTTATTAATAAGGAAGGATTTGGGGACTTCCTCAATAAAATAAGCAACTTGGAATTTCATTCAGAGAACATTTTTGCTACCATCAATGTCGTGGACTTATACACCATCATCTTCCAAGATTTGGTTATACAATGGTTTACTGAATTTCTGAATAAAATAAGCAACTTGGAATTTCATTCAGAGAACATTTTTGCTACCATCAGTGTCGTGGACTTATACACCATCATCCTCCAAGATTTGGTTATACAATGGTTTACTGAATTTCTAATATTCAAAGGAATTGCCCAAGATTTAGTCAACCTACATAAGGCTCTATTAGGGATTATTTTGAAAAACAACTATGTTATGTACTTAACACCGAAAGTGTGATAAGAGACCTTGGGACACAGGTGGAAAGTAGTCTCTCCTTTGATAATCACATCGCCACAGTAGTCAGGAAATCCTTCTATGTCATGCACCTCATCATAAAAGGTTTCTCATCCAGGAAAAAAGAGGTCATTGTTCACCTCTACTCATCACTCATTAGACCCATTATAGAGTACAATGCCCCTTTTGGTATGTACCTCACAAGACATCTACAACAACTGGAAAGGCCACATAAATACCTCGCAAAGAGGATTACTGGCCTCAAATATATGCCCTACGCAGACCGTCTCAAAAATCTGCAGCTTTACTCCATCGCATATCACCTACTCAGAGGCGATCTCTGCCTAACACACAAAGCTATGTCAAACCCAGTGCTTTTGGACATGCTCCACTTAAAGACATACCAATCCCTCTGAGCTACATGCTCTAGGGACCTAAACCTTGTCACTACAATAAACAGAACATGCTGGAGGGATATATTCCTGTTTCAGAGACTTCCCATACTCTGGAACAAACTATCTATATCAAACAAAGCTCCTCATTAGCACTCTTCAAAAAAAATCTTGATGATTGGATGGGAAATAGGAAATTCACCCCAGGGATCACTTCTGTGGCTCTGCTTGACAGTGGAACAGGAAAATAATTTTCTTGGGTGGCGAAAGCCAGGGTACCTTTTGGCTAGGCTTATAGAGGTCCTAGGGCCAATAGCCTAGTAGCTACCTATGAACCTATGAACCTATGTTTGAGGAGCAGTACTTTTTATAAAAAAGTGAGGTAGCTATGGGCTTCCCAGTTGGATCTCTGTTTGCCAATGTGGTCAGGACACAATGGGAATGTACATTTTTGTTTAACTACTACTTTCCTGAATCATTCAAATTATATGTCCGCTACCTTGATGACATATTTATCATTTGAAGGGCACTAAGTAAAGGGTGGGGGGGGTTGGATTATATTAAGTGTACCACTAGCTTTTTAACCTTCACCCATGATATCCAAACAGAGAAAGTAGCCTATCTTGATGTAATCTTGAAATAGAATTTTATAATAACAGATATATTTCTCAGATACACAGGAAATCTATGTATTATAATGATCATTTACACTTTACAAGCACATATCTCTTCCATCAGAAAAGGGCTGTCATCAAGGGGCAGATAGTGAGGGCGGCATGAATGATTGCTTTGGATTGTCATTTCTGGGAAGAGAACATGTTTTTAAGGAGGGGATACCAAGATGAGCTTTTTGACAGCCTCATAAGGGAAGTTAAACCAAATGAGAAATTGGACAATTTATCCTTATTTTATGAATGGAGGATCATCTGAAGGTATCCACTAACCAGAACTGCACAGGACTACATAGCAATTCTAGTCCCTTTGCCCATGAACTTATTCCTACCTGTCACTCATCCCACTCTAACATAGATGACAAGCAGGTGGGGTATTTCGTTTAGATGCTTTAATACATACAAACACATCAGGATGGATAGCAGCATCATAAAATACAAACAAACTGGTTAACAGACAGATCTTACATACATGCTTACATCTCAACAGCTTACTACAAAATGGCAGTCAGGGTCACATGTGCCCAGTATTTATACACTTGTGCAAGCCTTTGGATAGCTTCTTAAAGATCTATACACACACATTGATCTACATCCTCCCACTTAAAAAGATTGCCCTTTGTAAAAACAATATTACAGTTTGACATACATTACTATAGACATTAGAAACAAAACACAATGTTCATGTCCAACTTGCTGTGTATCTATTACATGGTCTGAAGTATGACTAAATCTCATAACATAAGAATATGGACTGAATTTAGCAACAGGGACAGTCCTGTGTGAACAGCTCATATCAGGAACTTCTGGATTCATCACAGGAACTGGAATATTCTCTGGAACTTCCTCTGAAATTTAAACATCAGACAACACACTCTGAAATAAAGAGTCTTTCTCACAGGCTATGTGTTATGGTACAAACTCAGACACCCGTATGAAATGCTTCTGATTCCACCTAAACTCAGCTTCTTGTGATTCCACAATGTATGATCTCGGCTTCAGGCAAATATTCTTCATGACTCCAATCTGATCATAACCGCTGGACATTTGCATCCTTACCACTTCTCCTTCTCATAATGGATTGAGTGGTTTGCTGGTTTTTATCATAGCAAGACTTCAGGGTTAGGTGCTTCTTCAACAGATTGGCTTTCACTGACCTGTTGTTCTTAACACATGGAACCAAGAATTGTCTACTGATTGGCAATGTGGTTCTGGTTCATCTCAACAGAAGTCTCTTTCCAGGTGAACCAAGATGTTTTCACTAGGAACATTTCTGAGATTCAAGAGATTCAGGAAAACATCACTATTATCTCATTTTGACTTCTGTAGTAAATGTTTTGCACTTTGAACTGCACGTTCTGCCAAACCATTGACTCAGGGTCACTCACAACATGAGTAAGGTCCCATTCTTCAGCAAATGATTTGAACTGTTGCCTTGTAAACTGCATGACATTGTCAGAAATAACTTTGTGTTGCCTACCATGTACAGCAAAGTTATGCTTCGTCTTAATAATAACAGTACTAGATGCTAGGTTAGGAAGTAGGTCAATCTCAAACCAATTGGAGTAAGACTCTACTAACACCAAATAATGTTAACCATTCCACTCAAAAATGTGAGTCGCTACTGTCAACTAAGGTAGCATAGGAATCTGGTTTAGCTGAAGTAGTGCCTTCTGTTGATGTGGCTTTGTACTGTTACACACACAACAAGATGAAAGTGCTCTCTCAATGTCTAATGATATAGTAGGCCAAAATACTAATCCTCTCGCCCTTCTTTTGGTGGAGTCAATTCCTGGGTGACCATGATGCAATATAGTAATACACTCTTGTTGCAAGGACTGTGGAATAATTACTTCCAGACCTTTCATATTGATACCTTTATCAAACAAAATATCATTTCTGTATGGAAAATAAGGTTGCACCTCTTGAGGTAAACTAGATTGCTTTGATGGCCATTCTTGATTGATAAAGTGGTTGAGCCATTGTAAAGCTGGATCTGCAGCTGTGTGATCTCTTAGCTTGTCAAGATGTGTGGAAGAAACATTTCTTACTTCTATGACTTCAGAATCAAGGTTCTCATTATCATGCTGTTCAGTGGTGTTTCTGGGAAATCTGTATAATGTATCAGCAAGATAAAGAAGTTTTCCTTTCTTGTAGACAAGACTGAAATTATACTTTTGCAGTCTCAGCATCATACGTTGCAGTCTGGCTGGAGCTGAATACATAGGCTTTCTCAAGATAGTGACTAGGGGTTGGTGGTCTGTTTCAATCTAGATAGGTCTACCATAAACATAATTATAGAACTTCAAACATGCAAACACAATTACCAAAAGCTATTTCTCTATCTGTGCATATTACATTTCAGTTTGGATAAGAGTTCTCAAGGCATAGACAACAGGTTGATCCTCTTGTAGAATGACTGCTCCAAGACCAAATTTTGAAGCATCACAGGAAAGTGTTACTGGTTTGTGAACATCATAGTATCTGAGAGTTGGTGGACTAGTAATTTTCTGTTTCAGGATATCAAATGCTCTTTGGTGTTGCTCTAACCAAGACCATGATACTTCTTTCAGCTCTCTATGTGGTGCTGAAAGTTGGCTCAAGTCTGACATGAACTTGCTTAGACAGTTAACCATGCCAAGAAAATGTTGCAGGGCTTGAACATTGTCTGGAGCTGGCATCCTGAGAATGTCTGTTTGCTTTGAAGGGCCTAGTCATAGGCCTGAACTAGTAAATAAATGACCAACAACTTCTTGTAGCCTGAATTTTTATTTCTGTGGCTTGAGCTTAAGATTTGCTTGATGTGCTCTTTTCAGAACTTTTCTGAGGTTTGATGCTCAAAAATCTGTATCTGCCAAATGGAATACTGAATATAGTGAGAACTGAGGATTTTTGTCAAGCTGAATTTGCCAAAATGAACACTTTGCATCTAAGACAGAACAAACAGTGGCATTTGGCATCAAGGCTGCAACTTCTTTAACTGTGTGCATTGGATGATGAGGTCTTTTTAGTGCTTTGTTCAAATCTTGTGGGGCAATACATATTTGGATGTCATCTGAGCTTTTCTTATGAGCTACCATCATGGAAGATACCCATTCAGTCGGAGTTGCAACCTGCCAAATCACTCCCTAATGCACCATTTTATCTAACTTGGCTTTGACCCTGTCCTGCATGGATAATGGAATTTTTCTAGCTGGCCTGATAACTGGATTGACCTCTGGGTCTAACTTCATGGAGTAAACAAATGAAAGCTTCCCTAGTTTGTCTTTGAAAAGATCAGAATAGGTAGAAAAAAATGTACTGGGCGAAATTAGAGTAGTGGTCACTTGGAACCACTATCAACTTTGAGCTCTAAGGGTTTGCCATTAACTGAACAGTAAAAAATACTTCATTCTTTGCCCTTAACTGTATTGCATTAACTGCGTCATGAAGCACTGACACACCATCAACATAAAGAGTAGGGTTGCAGCTCTCTAAGATATATACGGTACTTTCTATACTCTTATCTTAAACTCTGAGTTAATTGTCATTACTTTCCCTCTAAATGGGGAATTCTTTATGTATTAGAGATGTATGAATGACTTTAACATATTGTTTTATTGCCTTTTTTTGCAAATAGCACCTTTTACACTGTCATGCTACAAGTGAGAATCCAAGTATTATAATGCATGTTTATATTACCTCATGTATACTATACTGTTTGTAAACATTTTTATGGTGTATGTAATACGTTCTAGAGCTTTTCTCTCTGGGCCTCTGCTAAAAAAGGGCACAAGTTCAGTCAGACATTCCCAGTCAACAAATGACAAATAAATAAAATAAATAAATAAATAAGTAAATAATTGATCAACTCTTTTCTTACAATGTTCCCTTTTAATAAAAGAATGTGAGCCATTTGATTTACAAAACCTCTTGAAATTATTCCATTTATTGCATTTGTGGCTTTGCTGACCAAAAGCTAAACATTTTTCCCTTTTAGATTCATGATTTTTAATACAATTTCGACAATTGGCATGAAACTGGGTTGGGGCCCATGCTTTGAGTTTGCTGACACTCTTATGCTTCACTGAGACTGTATGAACTCTCTGATTTGCTGGAAAGTTCTGGGGTTTACCAGTGAGTGCTGCAGGGGCTACAGTTGCTGCCATGTGCTTGGGCCTGTTTCTTTTAACCACATGTTGCATACTGTCAACATGAGCTTTATCATTGTGCCTTCTAGAGTTATTCTCATTTGTAAGCATATTTGTGTGCTTTTCTGTGAGCTCATATATCTGGCAAATCTCAATGACCTTATTCAAAGTTAAATCACTATCATGAAGCAAAATCTTTCTCACAGCATGATCTTTTATATCACACACAAGTCTGTCCTTTATCAACTCATCCCTTAAATCACCAAATCTTCATGTTTTAGCTTTGTTTGTAAAATCAGTTATATATGCTGCAAATGTTTCACCAGACTTTTGATCCCTTGTATGAAATAAGTGCCTTGCCATAGTAACATTTGTCTGGGGGTTACACATTTCTCTGAATTTACATGTTAAGCACTCAAGTCCTCCCTTGACTCTGCTGGTACAATAATATGATGGTCCCCCCTCTCCTACATAGATAGCGGGTGCATACACAAATGAAACATTCCCTTTCAATGACTTCTGACCCAATTAAATTAAGTAGAATAAATGCCTTTGTATGGTCATCTTTATCAGAAAATGCAGCCTGTATAAAAATGGTGTACTCTTGCTCAAGCACTCTCCAGTTCTCAGCAATATTATTGACAAACACAAGTGCACTGAGTTTTCGAAATCCATCTGCCATGCCCACAAAGTATGCATAAACACACTGAAAATGTGCCCCTTGTAATTATGTATGAACAACTGCTGAGCGAGCTTGTAATAACATTCAAATGCACAATAACCTCTTTGAAATACTGTAATTTGCAAAATATGCTCTGAAATGGCATCATTTTGTGAAATAACTTTACTGTAATGCTGCACAAACATACAAACACTTTATACACTTTTGATAACTTGGATATCTTTAACAAATATGAAAAATATGTGCTTGGTGAAAATGCAGTCATTTCCTTTTATTTTACTCATTTTATGCAATTTGGACTTTATTTCAAGCATTGTCCATAGTAATTTGAATATTTTGATCAATATCATAAATATTTATGCAAATATCGTTTAGAACATTCTGTATGCCTTATTTCATATTTTGTGAATAAGAAATAGTGCTGAGCAAGTTTTAACATCTGAAATTTATTTCTGACCTGTTTTGCGAATTATGCATACAGTAGGGATGATTCACTCTCTATATTCCTCCAGTTTCAACTGAGTGCCTCTTGATCTCGAACTGAAGAATTTGGATTCTATTCTGACTTCAAGTCGTTTTAGAAATGCCGCTTCTGACACTATGTCCTTTTTATACATGCCACTTCTGACATCATGTCGCTTGTCCCTCTCTAACATAGATGAGGTAGGTGGGGTACTTCATTTAGATGCTTTAATACATACAAACACATCAGGATGAATAGCAGCTTCATAAAATACAAACCGACTGGTTAGCAGACAAACCTTACTTACATACATGCTTACATCTCAATAGCTTGCTGCCAAATGGCAGTCAGGCTCGCATGTGTTCAGCATTTATACACTTGTGCAAGCCCTTGGATATCTTCTTAAAGATATATTCACACAAACTGATCTACACTACCTTTACTAGTGTCAGTGTCTTTCGGCTTTTCCCGGTTAGGGGTCGCCACAGCGGATCTCCGGTCCGCTAATGATTGGCAGTAGATTTTTACGTACTGGCTTGCCGGGTCTAACGCATAACCTTCAACGAAGGAACACCCATTCTTGCATGTCGCTACACAGAAGACACTCTAACTGAGAATCAAACGGGCAATGTCTAACTGTGAGGCGACAATGCTACCGCAGCACCACCACCGCAGTACACTACCTTTACTAGTGATCATGATAAATTAAGATGGATCCTGAGAAAGAATTGGGTAATAATGGGAAGGATGCTCAAATCAGACAAAAACTGGAGGACATTCACAACGCAGGCTTGTTTACAGGAGGGGTATTACTTTTAAGAATATCTTTGAGAAGCAACTCAGCTATAAGGCTATACTGAAATCCTCTATGAGAAAATGTGGTCACAGCCATCACTGTAAATATATCCATGTAGGTAAAGATTAATCTATCCTTGGGAGAAAATATAATGTACAGGGGAGATCTGATTGTGATATAATAGGGGTTGTATATGGTGCATTATGCCAATGTTGCCCCTGCTTTTACATTGGTAAAACTGAACATAAATTATGAGAGAGGACAGACAAACATTAGTATGACATTAGGAAAAACAATCTAACACCCTGTGTAAGCATACACAGCTCTTTTTATGACATTATTTAAATTTGTTGACAAAAGGTGGATAAAGCATTCAAGGAGGACCAAGTTCAGTAATACTGGAGAAACAAGAACTCTACTGGCAGTTATACATGAATCCTTGGAACTGGCCAGGTTAAAATGAGCATTGCTCTATCAGTTCAATTTTGAAATTAAAGGCACTGAGTAGATAAATAGAACTTATTTTAGACTGACTGCTTGACTTATCCATTTTTGAGGATTTACATTCTATTTAGTGTTTAGCATATGTATATATTCACTTGCTTTTTTAACAACAATTTTTACAGTATATAGGAAATTTAAACTGTAGATTATTTTAATTTCTTTATTATTTAATAATGAATGCTTCTTCGTTAGAATTTCTGGTTTGTAATTTTAGTGGGTTTCTGGTACTATATTCTATGTCCTTTGATATTATTGTTTGGTAACAATTTATGGACCTTTGCGTTGTTCCCTTTAAATGCAGGCTTCCTATTTTGGGAATCATGTGTCTCAGCATCCTTTAAGAGGGAACTTTTGATTTTAACTTTTGTCTGAAGAAGTTTCTTACACTTGATAGAAATGAAAGCACTCATTTTCAAATAAAGTAAATTAGTTGTTCTCCTGCTCAGTTATGCTTTTTTGTTTTGTTTCAACAGTTACATTTTCAACATATCATGACTAGGCTCTACATGGTCAAAGAATTTACTACCTATGCTATACTGGAAATATGGTTACATGATACAACAAATGCCAAGGCTACAGACGCAACAAGGAAGATCATTGTATGCCAAGCCTAGTCACTGTAGCATTTGTTTCAAAAACTTTTAAGAAATAATTGTGATGGAGAAGCAAGGTACTGCATGCAGTAACCGCTCAAATTACTAGATGATTTTTGAAAGAAATTTGAAATATTGAATTTAAGAATGATGATAAATGCAGTGCAATTAGAAAAAAAATCATGTGCTGTAATTCTGAACTATTCTCTTGAGTATGTTTGAAAAACACTGTCACTAGAAATGAGTTCTGAGGACCTGAGGAGTGAGTAAGCTTTCAAATTCTCTTGTGGTATATCATAAAAACAAATGCGTATCTGTATTTATATCTATCTATCACTATATCTATCTACAGTATAAATATATATATATATATATATATATATATATATATATATATATATATATATAGTTCCACTTTGAATCATCGAATGTTCAGAACATTGACGTTCTGATCATCGAGACCAGAACATCGATGTTCAGAACATCGAAGGCTTAAAGTGGAAGTGCCAGGTAAGTGAAACTGTAGAATTCTGGGTGTGTATGCAGGGCAGCAAGGTGTCCTGTATGTTGTGTGTGTGTGTGTGTGTGTGTGCCACCTGAGTGTTGGCATTGCAGGTAGGGTATGGGAAATCTCCCGTTTAGCGCTACTGCATATAGCGGTAAATGGGAGATTTCACTTACCCCACTGTAGTGCGATCTCGGAGTTGGAATATTAAAGCAGGGGGGTGTGGGGTGCCAGGGGGGGTGACGCCCCCTTGCATAAAATATTTTTTGTAAGTTTTTTGGTTTTTGTGTGGTTCATTTTGAACCTTCGATGTTCTGAGCATCGATGTTCTGGTCTCGATGAACAGAACATCGATGATCTGAACATTCGATGATTCAAAGTGAATATACATGGGTCTGCTTTCATTAATCAAATTTACACTTACCTGAACCATTAAAACACGAGACAAGCTCACAGAAACCTTCCTACTGTGAATCAATCGACAGACCACAGATATTTTTTCTAAGGGAAACAAACCATTTGGCCACCAGGAAAAATAAAACAAAAACAAAAAAGGAAAAACGAAAACCACCAACTTCAGGTACAAATGAATCAGGTCCCAGAACTGCAGCAAAAGAAATTTAATGTCCACTGCGTGTCAGATACAATAGCAGCAAAAGAACGGTATCCACAAATTCACAATACGTTTGTTAAAACACAACGTTTCGTCATCAACTTCATAACAAAAAAGGACACAAATTCCTTTATTAAATATACCAACTATGAGATAACACTTACACTCGACAAAAGGGCAAAATTCACCATAGGTTCATAGGTTCATAGCTAGGTACTAGGCTATTGGCCCAAGGGCCTTACTAAGCCTAGTCAACAAGGTTCCCTGGCTTATGCCACCCAAGAAAGTTATTTTCCTGTGCCCCTGTTGAACAGAGCCACAGAGGTGATCCCCGGGCTGTATTTCCTGTTTTGTGTGGCCAAGTGGTTTGTTTCCTTTAGAAAAAAAAAAAGTTACAATGAAGTTGTCTCGCGTTTTTAAAATTTGGATAAGTGCAAATTTGATTAATAAAAGTACACCTGTAGATATACATATATATGTATGCATCATGCTGTCAAGTCTATATTTTCCATTAGATGTTGATTGCCAGTCACTACATGTTGGTTAAGGCTCTTAAACTAGTTACAGAATGCAAAATAACCATGACAAAGCCTCAGAACTCAGTTTTACTCAGTTTAATAAAAATCTTCTAGTGTCTCAGTTACACAAGCCTTCTAGGAAGTGACACAGAAAAACTGTCACAATTTAATGTAATTTGACTGTGAAAGTGTTTCTGTGTCACTATCTAGAAGTCTTATATAGCTGAGGCACAAGAAGGTTTTATCAAACTGAGTAAAACTAGGTTCTGAGCATTTGTCATGGTTATTCTTTTGGATTTGTGAATATTGTAGTTGTATATATATATTTTATATATATATATATATATATATATATATATATATATATATATATATATATACAGAGAGAGAGAAAGAGAGAGAGAGAGAGAGAGAAAAGATTGTTAAACTGTATTCTTTTCATATATCTTGATCATTAAGGAACACGTGTATTAGATAGGCTTTACATCCATTAGTGTCTCAACAGAAGGCTCCCTGCTGATATTAGAAATAGGAATATCTACTCTACATTTCATTGTTATACCTATATGACATTTAAGTCATTTTCAGGCATTATCAATGCAGCACTGTGATTAGTTAAGCAACATAACTGCATTTCATCCTGGCACTTTGCAGCAGCCAGAATTATCCCTTAAAATCTGAGACTCTATCCAAAATGTGAGACCACATCATCCAATTCCTAAACTTTGATAAATGAACTGTGAAATAGACAAAGAATGATACATTCTGTAATTCACCTTTATAGCGTTTATTGAAGGGCAGCCTTGCTGTCTCCTGGATCCACTGGCATGGAGTGGACCATTATACCCCTGCCAGTTATACTAACTTCAGGATTGCTTTACTTCAGGGTTGAAGGCATACTCTGAATGCTGCAGCCTTGGACTTAGTATAAATGAGTTACATTTAAATGTGCATTCCTGCTATTTTCAGGATTGTAATGGCTGGCCATGAAATTTTTAGAGGCACCCACTAATCAGTCATACTATTAATAACACATAATAAGGGGTGATGAGAGTACTCCTTGACTATGATTGTCATATGCAGCCTAGATAAGAACAGCACAGGTGTAACATCTCCCTCCAATACATAGTCTGAATGAAGTGCCAGACATACCCAAAGAGTATTATCTTTGCAGAGTAGCTCAGCATGTCATCCTCAGTATTAACTAACTCTTATATTCAGCAGAACAGCATTCATACCCAACAACACTTTAGAGAATAAGCAAGTCCCATTAGTATATTGTAAAGAAATGATATCTTATTAAAATTGCCATGATTCTACACTGAAGATAGGAGACATTGAAACAGGCTTAGCAATAATCCACTGTCCTTTGGAAATACCGTCTGAATTTCATAGGTAAGTAAAACTCATGGGCTTAATTCCAAAATAGTTGCTCTCAGTGTGACTTACTTTAGTTTAATGCCTATCTATAAACAGGCTTGCAGAGAAGGCCAGACTCCAAAATACCTGCTCTCAGCCTAATATTAGTGCAAGTGGTTGCTTACACTGACAACAAGTCATTTGGAATCAGGCCCTAAATATCCATGGGATACCACTTTTAAAGTATGCATTGCGTGTTAGATCAGCTTGAGTTATCTTTTGCCTCACAAACATGATGTCATTTTACCTTAACAAAATAATGTCACTTTTCTAGGCTTAATTATTTAACTCATTTTATACCTAAATTAAAACAGGATTCTGAGCAGCTCACACTCAAGTGAGTATAATTTTTCACTGATATGGGAGAAAACTACATAGATCAGCTCATTTTACTGCAACACTTCTGTGAGATAATACTTTGATGAGTCAAACATATCAGATAATCACACATTAGATGTGAAATAGAAAAGGAAGGATTGGGTTTTTGTTAATATTCATTGAAGTTGTGGATTCATTTTTTTATATTGCCACAAGTTAAGACCATGTGGAGAAAGCACAGATGAAGAAATGATCAAAGCTGACATAACAAATTCTTCCATGAACAAATAGAAATAAGATATGTTTGCGTGCACTGCCAGATTCATCTTAGACCAACAAAAATAGAGCAGTATTGAAGAATTTACCGATAGTCTTGCTTTAGCTATATATTCAGACAGAATCTGTCTAACCTAGTTACTCATCGTATTTCTAATCTTAGAAGCATGCGGGCTTTTTATATCTGCAAACATCCTTTGTAAATAGATTAGTTCCATCCATCCATCCACTGCTGTCAACTTACGTCTGACTCTTCCAGTGACTCTGTGACCAGCCATCATCATCCACAGAGTTTATTATGCAAGAAAGGAATGAAAGCATAGTACCAGGCCTTTCTTCTGTATCAAATGCACACTGCATGCACAATAACAGACAATTCTGAGACATCAGTCTGCTAACTGTATGCCTATGGAATGCAACCCTTGATGGAGTGTGACAATACTAACTGCATATTCATTGGAATTCATACAATTATTTTGGTATCTTTGATTCATTCTTGGCCTATCTTTTTATTGTTGAAGGTTATTTCTATCCCATTATAGTGACTACCCAGTTTTACAGAAAATATGTAGAATGTCTGTCACCTTACTGACTCTTTGTTCTCTTTTTTCCTTTGTGAATTATTTCACCCAGGCAGTGCCTAAACTCCTACAAAACATACCTGCTCTAATATTATTTGACAATGAAAGTATGAATAGACAAATCATTGTAAATCATGTACTTATGGTAGCACAATTATTGAAAAGTACCACAGTATAAAAAAATTGGCAGTGGCAAATCCCCCTTCACCCAGTGACACCCCTAAATTTACTATTCTCACAAGGCATCTGCATGTGTCAGCATACCTCAGCTGTGCAGATTTGAGCAGAATGTCTGATTTTTGCCTCATATTTTTGGTTTGTTCCTCATAAAATTTGTGTTTTTCTGGTAAATCACTGAGGATTGAAGTAATTAAATAATGACATATATTTGAGTTTAGGACTTCACATCATTCAGTACATGCATGGTGACACAAAGCCCGTTATTCTAGCAACTTTCCAAATTTACAACAGTGATATTTAAAATCTATCACTATTTTATGGCCCTTTATCCCCCCATTATTTTAGACTTTGTCCAGATTTCTTGTGCTAAGAAGCTGAGAGGTATGCCTGACAGATTGCACAACAGATACAAAAACTAGTGCTACTTTTTACTTCAGGATGCTGTAAGACAATATACGTTTACAAAGCAAAACACTTTAGAAACTAACAATTCTTTCCTCTGCAAAGTGAACAATTTTACCCAAGTAACTGACTGTAATGCATGCAAAAATCAAGGAATTATTCTACTTCTTTAGTCCTCTGACATAATGTTTCAGTTCACCCGATAGCAACTCTATATCTTTTCTTTTAGATTTCATAATCTTTGGGATCTGTCCTTTTCTGACTGCTATGTTATACATCATTAAAATTCGGGCTCAATTTTGTTCTCATAATTAATGAGCAACTGTTACTAGTACTGTATTCAGTTGCTTTGTTTGCTATCAGTTTTTAGGTATGCCAGGCAATTTTGCATAATCCCAAGGATTCAGAAAGAACCCCACTGCTTATTGCAAAGTCTACAGTAAAAAGGGACTGCACTCATGGTGTCATTTTTGGATTCAGAGATGCATTAGTTGCAATGACAAATACTTCATTACTGGCTAATTTTCTTGTCTCTGAATTGCTACTAATGTCTGCGAGTGCAGATCAGCACTTTCTTATGATAGTTAGCACTGTCAGTCCATGTATCTCATTGGCATAGTCACCCCTTCTTATTCACCCCCCCACACACACACATACACACACACAGCACATACCTCTTACCTGTCTCTAAGGTTTTATAACAACCCGGAAGTTTCACCTTATGTATATGTCCCTGCCCTTGTAAATCAAGGATACTTACAGTCAGTTAATAATGTCATGTATTAGTAGCATTTCTACTACTGTCGCATAATGTATACGGGTGCTTCAGCTGTTGCTTTTCAAGTGATTCACAGGATTTCTCTGATGTTGTCTACTATACCTCTTTTCTTTTTTACTGAAGCCTGCCCTCCCCCCACTGTACCTCATGACTCATGGACTCCTGTTAACATTGGATCATGTTAGACATTACAACTTAATATGTTTTATAACATAAAAAAATAAAAAGCACTAACTACACTAATATATTCATTAGCATAGAGGGTTAATGCTCCTGAAAGGTGCAGAATCCAATCTCATTTTCCTCCTCCATTCACATTACACACATATTTAAATGTTTCTCTGGTGGCTCGCACTGCTGCAGATAACTAATTCTCTCTGCAGAAGGTGGGAGTGTACAGGGTTTGGATCTTTCTAATGCCTTTATGGTATGTTTTGTAGAGTATCCCTGGTGTCTAGAACCCTCACCACCATCACCACCATCCACATTGTCTTTCTTGTTTTTCTTTTTTTTTGTGTGTGTCTAAGGCACAATGAGAAGAGTATCCCTTGTGTGTGGTATTCTCCTACCCCTATGGGCCATTAAGGCACCAAGTTTTAACTTCTCCCTTCTAGCTAGTGTTCCCTTGTAATCCATATCTTACTGAAGTGCTGTTAAGGAATAATGTATAAAGAGTTTTCACTGGTGTTAAGGCACATTAGTAAACAGTTCCTCCTGTTGTCTAGTGTTGACTCTGACCCTAAGTGCCGTTAAGGCACAAGAGTAAAACCTTATCCCTGGTGTCTACTGTTCCCACCTTACCTCATTATTGCAGGATTGTGTTGCAGCCTCACAGTATTCCTTCTATTGAAGACTTTGTAGAAATTTTGTTGCCTTGCTGGTCTCTGTTGTCTAGAAATATGGGACTATGTTTCAGATGGGGTCTTACTCTTACTTCATTTTCGAGGAATAATAACTTTATAAAATAATAGTGATTTTTGTGTGTATCTCATATCTCTTTAACCTTCCTTATGACTGGCCTCATTTTCTAGCTTCCCTTTAGGTCATATAGTATGATAAGCACCATATCTAATTTTTCTGTTATTGTTGGTACTACTAATACTATATCTAAACCAACCCTGGAACCAAATAAAACTGAGGCAGTCACAGCCTAATACAAAACATTCATTAACCGTAATATTTTACAGAATGATTTATTGTTTGAGCAACATCTGGATTGTCATCATGATGTCTTTGTTAATATTGACAAATCTATGGTTGTTAACAAGGAAAGGAAGTATAAGAATGCATTGAGAGATGAAAGGGAATATAAATTGAATCTGGCATACCTTTCACTCAAATCCACTAATATTTCCCATAATTTTGATACAGATGTTAGGGATGCACCAGACAATGCAAGGGATGATCAGGAATATGATAACATACAAGACAATGATCATTTTTTATTTCATGGTATGGCCACACTACTGAGAAGGTCAACTGGAATAGCCCAATGAAAGTCGTGCAATACTCAACAGTTCAACAGGAATTATCAACCCCTCCCAAAGCAGGGCACAAGTGGGGGGGGGGACAGATAGGATTTCAACAGGTCAAGTATTGTCAGTACTTAGTGGTGGTGGTGCTGTGCTAGCGTTGTCGCCTCACAGTTAGACGTAGCCCATTCGATTCTCAGTTAGAGCGTCTTCTGTGTAGTGACATGCGTGAATGGGCGTTCCTTCGTTGAAGGCTGTGCATTAGGCCTGGCAAGCCAGTACGTAAAAATCTACTGCCAATCATTAGCGGAATTCCACTGTGGCGATCCCTAACCGCGAAAAGCCGAAAGACACAAACAAAGTATTGTCAGTACTTACAAATAATACTTTTTAACTTTTTCTATTATGTTTTAGACATATATACTCCATTTGAGGTTGAACAACTAACTATTGAAGATTCAGCACCAGTGTCCTCATCAGCAAATACACAACAGGAAAATTCAGTTGAGATATGGAAGACAGACAGGCTACATGTCTCTCTGTATACAAAGGGTTAAGGTGTTTAATTATAGTAGTTTAGACATAGATGATAGACATTTTGAATTATTCACTAAAGGATTTACTTTTGTTCCCATTGCCTACAGTGATACTGTAGAAATTATTTTAAATTTTAAGCTATATATTAGGAAACTGAACCTAACTCTTATTTATTCTTCGAAGGATAATGCAACCACATGATATAATGAAACCATTCTTCATTGTAAAAGCACAATAAACTCCCCCTTAACCCCATTTTATCAGTCTTTGATAAAATATGTATACAGGACATTAGGAAAATATTTGCAGAGAAGACCATAGACTGATTTTTTAATTTAAATTCTGAAGAACTGAGAATACTTAATGAACTCAGTACTAACAAGGAAGTAAGTATTTCGAAACCAGACAAAAAGAGTAGTTATTATGGACATTATATATTACAGCAGTAAGATGTTTGAATTACTCAGTAATGAAACAGAATATAACAGGGAATTCAAAAATGAAATAAATATTGCTTACAGCAAAACTGATCTATTTTTAGAAGATCTACTTTTTCAGGGAGTGATTGACATTAAGATGTTTAAATATTTACAAGTACAACACCCTATCATGCAAAATTTATTTGACATTCCACAAGTCTACGTAAATGTCAACAACCCACCATTTAGAGCAATTGTAGCAGCAGGAGGCTCTAAGCTTGAACCTTTAGCTATTTATATTGAAAACAAGGTAAAACAATTTAAGTCCAACTGTGCATGTATTCTAAAGGATTCTTGGGAATTTTTTTTACCTCAGTTGATTATTAGTCATGACAGATGTAGTGAGTCTGTTTTCTTGCATATGCCACGAAATTGGTTTATGTTGGTTTCAAGAGGTTCTGTGTAAATGTGAAATTTTGTTCAACAATGAAATTAACATTATCAATTCCTTTATGGAAATAATTTTGAGAAATAATTATATTTATTTTGATGGAGATAAGCATGTTAGCGGAGTTGCAATGGGTGCCACTTGTGCCCCCCCCCCCATTCGCTGACCTGGTGATGCAGCACTGGGAACAGGCTTATATATTTAATTATATTTATTATGCTGGCATAGCAACTTTTTCCAATTTTTTGGGTGATATATTCCTAAATCTGGAGGGGTAATCAACAACAATTGTTGGAGTTTATAGAACGCATAAATTCCACTACCTTATTTTTTAAATTTGCCTACAATTATTCTAGAAGTAGTATCAATTACTTGGATGTTTTACTGAAAAAATATTTTAACAAGGAAAGATATAAATCTAATGTCTACAGGAAACCAACCTTTTCCAATGTTACCTCTATTGTAAAAGCAATCACCCTTTTACACAGAAAAAAAAAGTTTAGTTAAAGGTCAAATGAGGCTATCTAGAATGATATCAGAGGAGTCAGATATCTTGATGTGCATGTTTTTAGAAAGAGGTTACCCTCATGACATGTTCAGTATTAAAGAGGAGATATTAAGAGGTCGACAATCAAAATTCAAACTTATTTTAGGAATAGGTTTAATGTCTTTCACAAAACAAGGAATTGATAAGTGTACGAGAACAGCATGTGCTTTAAATATAACAATGGCTGCAATAATGTAATGACAATTATTTCTAAGCAATGTCTTGTGTCCAAAAATGTGGGAATAAAACCCAATTTACATTTTCCAGGAACTTAAACCTTAAAGAAAAATTTGAAAGAGGGATTCAGCCTGTGCACAACGTAAGTTTATTTATGAAGGAAAATAATTATACTTACAAACTATTACTAAGTATTAACCATCATTTTAAATTTATTTGCTAATTGGAGGAAGTCAGAGGAAGGGCTCTGAGCCAACTAATCTGACATATAACATTAAGTATCCTATTTTTTGCTTATTTCTGAGTTATTTATAGCACTTTTGTTGTCTGCATATACTTTGCTAGCTAGTTTCACTGTGTGTGAGGTATTAACTTGAAAATTTCTAGAATTGTTAAGCATCTGGTTGGTTTGTTTGTTCTGATTTCCTGCTAAGAGTGTATCATATAACTTGTTTGCATTTAAAAGCATTCTCTATAGTCTCCTTGATCCTTTATCTGTTTAACCATTTCTGCAGTTTTTTTCTAGCTAAGTAGTGTTGATAGTGTAGCATTGTCCATATTCAGGCTTGTGTTTTGGGCCTAGTTGTTTGTTAGTAGAGGCTGTGTGTCTGAGCACATGTTCCAGGCCATCATAGCTTAGCCAAAGCCAGTATAGCATTTCAGTGAGAGTGAATTGTTTGTGGTCATTGGCTGACTGAGGTTGCCTGGACTACGCCTTGGAGTAAGCACCTCATTGGTTCTTTCAAGCTTTTTTTAAAGTTGTTTCAGGTTTCAACTTTGTTACTTAAGAAGTTAATTTGTGAGTGTTTCTGCCATTTCACACTGAGCTAATCGGAGGAAGTTGGAGGAAGGGCTCTGAGCCAACTAATCTGTGATATATAACATTAAGTATCCTGTTTTTGCTTATTACTGAGTTATTTATAGCACTTTTATTGTCTGCATATACTTTGCTAGCTAGTTTTACTGTGTGTGAGGTATTAACCAGAAATTTTCTACAATTGTTAAGCATCTGGTTGGGTTTGTTTGTTCTGATTTTTGATTCCCGGACTCCCTCCCTGTTGGTATGCTGTTTTTATACTTGGTGGCTTTGCAGTTGCCCACCCCTACTGTAAATTTGATCTGGGACACTCCTCCCAGTCTAGTGTCATTACTTCATTCTACCTATTCCAGGGAAAACATTTGAGAAGGCCAGCCCAGTTAGTTTCTGCTCCTCCTTTCCCCATTCCACCTAAAAAAAAAAAAAAAAAAATGTTTTTTCTAAGCTTGTTTCCTGCCTTTCCTGTAAGTCGTCTAGTCCAGATACAGATTTGCTGTATCCAGGACTGTTTGTAAGCGTCTAAGCCCCCAAGCCTTTCTGTGTTTGAGGGAAGCCTTTGAGCTTAATTTTGTTTCTTAGAACTAGCCAGTTTTCTAGTTTCAGCACTCAAATCTGTTTCTTTGAGCTCAGCACTTGTTCAGAACTCATTGTAAGCACTAAATAAGCTACAAATTACTACAGCATTCAATGTTCCTCACTTGTCCAGAGGAAAACAGATCTTAGTACTTAATAAACGAGCACCTATCCAGGCATGTCTAAGGGTCAGCTCCCGGTGTTTTCTCCTGTCAACCTGATGAATCTGGGCATCTTGGGGCAATGCAGCAATTGTCTCATGTATGCAGACAACCCTCTCATCCTACCACCCAACACTACAACCTGTGAGAGATGCACGTATATATAGCCAAACTGGAGCCAAAGCTCTCTTCACATAAGACTGAACTAGACAGTCAAGAGGAGAAGGTAAACACTTGCACCACATCACACTCATCACGTACTCCCTCAAAACCTACACCACCAAAACACACACATAGAAACACAAAATATACAACTACATTCATGGAAGCTCTCAAAAAAAAATCTATCCAAGCAACAGGGACCTCCAAAGCAGAAACGCAAGCAACCTCCACCCCCAACACAACCCAGATGACACATAGCCCACAAACTCAGTGTGCCACTCAACCACAGCCCATAAGGCATAACAATGTACCCAACACTCTAGTCATAGGTGACTCTATAGTCAGGCACACTGATGTTTCACTCACCAGGCTAAACAAGGAGAAAGTTACTGTCAGCTGCCTGTCAGGTGCCAGGATCCACCACATAATGAATGCACTCAGGTCACTCCATAACAAGTACAAATATGACTCTGTCATTGCCCATGTTGATGTGAATGACCTGAGATGTACCTCCCTGGACTACATGAAAAGAGATATGAAGGAGCTGTCTAATCTTGTTGCCCAGGCAGGTATGACCCTAGCCCTGAGCAGCATCCTGCCATCACCCAAAATGATACCACAGTAAAAGGACAAAATGATTGACTTCAACAATTGGCTAAGCTTCTGCTGTCATTCTAAGAGGATGCAGTATCTGTCTGCCTGGGATGACATGATCGACAAACCACGATGCTTTGCCAGAGATGGCCTGCACCTGTCGCCCTTGGGATTCCGGATACTGGCTAAGGCTCTTGCCACCCATATAGTGCCTTTTTAGGCAAGATTCAAATTACATATTCACCACCATAACAGGTACAAGCAAGCAAAATCTGAGGGTAATGCTACTTAATGCTAGAAGTCTAAACCTCAAAATGCACTCACTCGAGGCACTGCTTAAAATGGAGAACATCAACATCTGTGCAGTGACAGAGAAATGGTTCAATGTTCCAGAGAGCACCCCTGCATTACCAAGCTATAATTCATACCACACCTTTCAGCCACTTAACCTGGACCGAAGCACTAAACGTGGAGGCGTGTCCATATTAATTAAGGATATTCACACCTCCAGGCCAGTTGCTCAGCATAATGCATCCGAGATTATCCAAGTGCAACTAACTCTGGGCAAGACCGCAATCCAAATTGTAGCTTGCTACAGATCTCCGCACCATGCACCAGGATTCTCACTCCTCATTTCTTGATACACTGGAAAATATTAGGGTACCACCTAACACACTAATTATGGACGATTTCAACTACCCCACCATTAACTGGGAAAACTACTCATGTACCAACTCTTGTGCTCAACGTTTTCTGGAATTCATAAATTCCAACCCCTTGGATCAACCTATCCACATGCCCACCAGGGGCAGCAATATCCTAGATCTTGTCATTACCAACAAGGGCAACCGGTGTTCAACACCAGAGGTCAATTCCTCATTGGTCAGATCTGACCACAAGCAAATCACCCTAGACATCCACATCCCACCCTCACCCCCCCATTAGGGAACCCACCATAAAAATTTCTCCAAATCCAACTTCACGCTTCTTAAGACAGAAGTGGCAAACATCACAACACCCATGCTGTCGGACAATAGAGGTACAACTGCTGAATCCTATACAATTGCACTTTATAAGCACTTACATGAGTGCATGGATCTTGCAATCCCTAATAGAACCAAGATGCTATCCTCCAAAAAAGGCAGGCAATCTGGTGGTCCCCTGCCATAATCAAACTCTACAACAGAAGAAAGAAACTGATGCAAAAAAGAGTACAATCCCATGATTGGAGGAACTTTGTGATCAGCCTCAGTAAGAAGCTGAGATCCCTCATAAAATCCTCCAAAGCTAGTTACGAAAACAAAATTGCCACTGATTCTGAAGGCAACCACAAAGCATTCTATAGCTTTGTCAGGAATCTCAATGGCAACACTCAGATCTGCTCTGAGTTACAGCACAATGGCACTAAATATACAGAACCAACTGATATTGCCAACATCCTGGCAGATACGTTCAGTGCTAACTTTACCCCTCTCTCATCCCATAAAGGGCCCATCTCTATACCAGAAGAATGCAAAGTTCCTGTAATCACAGCTGCACAGGTAAAAAACACACTGTCTAAAGCCAAGAACACAGCATCCCTGGGACCTGACAACATCCCAGGCTGCGTTCTACATGAACTACAGAATGAACTGACACCCCGCATAAGTACCATGTTCAATCATAACCTCACCTCAGGCTTTGTGCCCACTGAATGGCACACAGCAATGGTTATCCCACTCCACAAAGGAGGAGCCACCACGGAACCCAGGAGCTACCTCCTCATTAGCCTGATGAGCCTGGTCTGCAAGGCTATGGAATGTATCATCATAGAACTTATAAACAATGACATCGGTAATCTCCAAACTCTGGACCCTACCCAGTTCGGGTTTGTAAAAGTCAGATCATGTCTCCTAAACATGATAGTATTCCTTGAAGCGGTCACCAAAGCTGTAGATGAGGGTAATGTGGTTTACACAGCCTATCTAGATCTTGCCAAGGCTTTCAACACCATCCCCCACTCTGGAATTATAGATAAACTCACTAAACTAGGTATAAATCCCTATGTCACAAGATGGGTTGCCAGCTAGCTAACTGACAGAACCCACACTGTGAAAGTAGCTGACTCTAAATCCAACTTCAGACCAGTGACAAGTGGAGTACCACAGGATTCAGTCCTAAGTCCTCTGCTGTTTGGTATCTACTTCTCTGAAGTACAGGCTATCACAGAAGGTCTTTGGCTAACAAAGTTCGCAGATGACTGCAAACTAGGAGCCATAATCAAAACTCCTAATGATGTGGACATCCTACAAAAGGGCCTTTCTGAGACAGATGCCTGGTGTCAAAGCCATGGCCTCAAGCTCAATGCCAAAAAGTGCATTGTCATCCCTTTTGGTAAAAACTCTGTACCCATGAACTACCACATAGGCAGTAGTCTTCTTAACACCAAATGTGTGATAAGAGACTTTGGGACACAGGTGGACAGTAGTCTCTCCTTTGATAATCACATCGCCACAGTAGTCAGGAAATCTTTCCACCTGGCACACCTCATCACAAAAGGTTTTTCATCCAGGAAAAAAGAGGTCATTGTTCCCCTCTACTCATCACTCATTAGACCCATTACAGAGTACAATGCCCCTTTTGGTATGTACCTCACAAGACATCTACAACAACTGGAAAGGCCACAGAAATACCTCAGAAAGAGGGTTACCGGCCTCAAACAGATGCCCTATGCAGACCGTCTCACAAAACTCCAGCTTTACTCTGTCGCATATCACCTACTCAGAGGTGATCTCTGCCTAACATACAAAGCTATGTCAAACTCATAGCTTTTGGACATGCTCCACTTAAAGAAATCCCAATCCCTCCGAGCTACACGCTCTAGGGACCTAAACCTTGTCACCACAATAAACAGAACATGCTGGAGGGATAGATTCCTGTCCCAGAGACTTCCCATACTCTGGAACAAACTACCTATCTATATCAAACAAAGCTCCCCAATAGCACTCTTCAAGAAAAATCTTGATGATTGGATGGGAGATAGGAAATTCACCCTGGGGATCACTTCTGTGGCTCTGCTTGACAGGGGCACAGGGAAATAATTTTCTTGGGTGGCAAAAGTCATGGTACCATTTGGCTAGGCTTATATAAGCCATAGGGCCAATAGCCTAGTACCTACCTATGAATCTATGAACCAAATATGACTGCAAAAGCAAAGGTGTAGTATAGTTGACTTTTTGTGACTTTTGTTACTGTTTTTACTTAGGCAAGATGTTCTTAATAATCCATCCTTCCTTTCTCCACTTTCCAAGGCACTTGAGAAATGCATATATTACCAAGCTTTTGACTACCTTTTCGCTAATAACCTCCTTTCCAGCACCCAGAAGGCCATACCACAGCACTACTACCACCTTGTTCTCTTTCACTAGTGCTATCCTTCATCATAAAAATAATGGCCTGTTCTCCTCTGCCATATTTCTGGATCTATCCAAGGCTTTTGACGTAGTCTTACACAAACTACTAATCTCTATTCTCGCTAACCTATCCATTTTCCAATCAGCTACTGATTGGTTCCACACCTATCTAACTGGCCGCCAATAATCAGTTGTCTGGCATAATGACCTATCTCCTCAACTTCCTGTAATGTTCGGTGTTCCCCAAGGCTCCATCCTTGGTCCCCTATTATTCTCACTCTTCACCAATGATCTGTCCACAGCCACCAAGCATGCTTCTCTTATACAGTATGCAGATGACTCCACCCTCATCTGCTCAGCCCCATCTACATCTGAACTTCACAAGATCACACAGGAAGCCTTTTCACCTGTAGAAAGCTGGCTATCTAATGACCAGTTATTACTCAACCCAAGCAAGACTAAACTCCTTATCTTCCAACCCACTAAATCTAACCCAGTTATCCCCCACTTTAATATTCTAGCCAAAGACAATACAGTCATCTCCACAACAGAACACATCAAACTACTTGGTGTTGAGAATGATAACAATCTCAGATTTGACACTCACGTTTCTCTTACCATAAAAAAGGTTCACAAAAAGCTAGGTGCATTGCACAGAAACAAAAAAATTCCACACCAAGACAGCAAGGATTTCTGCTGTCAATTCTCACCTAATCTCCACTTTACTCTACAACTCTCCTATACTTACCTACCTTAGACAAACTGGCCTAAACAAGCTGAGGCTTGCTACAATAAAATTGCTAAGTTTGCCACTGGTGCATCTTAGCACAGCCACCACTGTATCTGACTTAGAGAACTTGGCTGGCTTGAACTCCCTCAACTTCTTCACCTGAATCAACTCTCTTGCCCACAAGTTAGTAAACCATCCTCTTAAAGTCCTATCCATTCAAAACCTTCTCCAGCCCTACTGCTCCACTAGACCACTACCCTCCAGCAGCAAAAATCTACTTCTAGTGACCAAACCCAAGAACTCAGTGGGGGAAGCACTATTCTCCTGCATTATATCCATTTTATGGAACAACCCCCCCACCCCACCCCCCATAAACACACTACCTTCTTGCAATCACTTCAAGACTGCACTAAAAACTCATATAAAAAGTCTGTGGTTATGCCCATGTACCGATCTAGACTAGTAACCTTCCTTTTTATCTCCCCTTCCTAGTCCCTCCCCTAGCCACCCTGCCTCACACTGTCTGATCACTGCATTCCTTCCTCTGCAGGCTCTGGCTCAACCTTTACCCTCCCCTTCCCTCCTCACTCAATCTCTCAGACCTGTTATAACATGCTTAACTACCTCACTTCATCTCAACTCCAAATACATATCCAACTGACTTGCACCTAGCTTCCTGTCACTACCATGTATACTTCCCACTCAGTCTCTTCTCTTACTCTTCGACCTTCCCCTTCCCTAGCTTGTTCCACCTTTGTGTAAAGCATCTGCTTTATATCTGTTTGAGTTTAGTGCAATATTTGTATATAAGATTTAGGTATATGAGTTTAGAACAGTATCTGTTTGAGCTTAGTACTATCTGTAGAATGGACATGTTGGGCATCGAGCTGGCACCTCTGCACCTGTAACAAATCTACTGCCAATCATTAGCAGACTGGAGTTCCACTGTGGCGACCCCTAACCAGGAAAAGCCGAAAGAAGAAGAACAACAACAAGAACTATCTGTATATACATCCTACCTTTATTCCTAGCCTGAACAAATGACTCCAAGTAAGTCAGCAAAATTACTCCTGAAAAACAAATCCAAGTGTAAGAAAACAGAAGATGAAACCACTGCAAAAACGTAAATAAATAAATAAATAAATAATGTATACAAGAACATATTTATGATATTAAGGGAAAAGGGCAGCCAGTGTTGAATTTGTGTATTGTTTAACTTAATTTAATTTATTTTAAGTTGCAATGACTTATTTTTGGGAATGTTGGGTGTGATTCAAGTTTTAATTACTATTTTTAATTTATTGTTTAGTTTCAATTGGTTTTATTATTTCATTGGTTAATTGAACTTATTAAGTGTATTTAATGATGTTTGGTTCCACACACTCTGATGAAGTCATTTTGATGAAACCTAGGTCAGTTGTGTGAACCAGTGTATCGTGGTTGCAATAAAGTTCTTCTGGTTGAGCTTCGTGCTTCTGTGGAATCATCACAGCCAGTGCCCTGTTTGGACACAAGACAGTCTGTAATAATAATAAGTTATTTTATTTTATCATTTTAGAAAATGTAATTCCGAATCCCAGGGGAGGACCTTGAGAATATACTTTAGAACATGCGTTAATATGGCAGTTGATGTTAAATGTCAGTGAATACCCTGGACTAAATGACACAACCTCTATTAATAGTACACTTAAGCTTTGGGACAGTACTTTATGAAAAGAAAAAGAAAGGGACTGTAAGAGTTGGTATTTTTTACTTCAGTTCCAAAGAAGTCCAAAGGACAAAAGCACTTTACCGTTTGTTAACAGGTCTTACATTTGTAATTAGTTTGTGGCTTAGTGGTGTTCGCATGGTTTATCAGACTTTCTTTTGGTTCAGGACAGAAACCTTGACTGTGAAACAGTGAACCATAGATCTTACCACTGACCCACCATACTTTCTGCTGCAAATCCATGTTGCCTTGGTTCTCCTGCACTGCTGACTTTTGTTAGCTTCTAAAATATTTTTCTTTCTGCAGAGATTCCATGGCTTTCACAAATCAGGGGAAATTGTTTGCCTGTTCTCTATTTTGCTCCTACTCATTTGGAAAAGATTCACATCTCCTCTGTTTGAGATTGCAGTAACCTTATCTTCCTCTCATGATTTATCACATAGTTTAGTTATTTCTGCCTTCCACTTTCTACAAAATTTAGGAATTCTGGGATACTTCATTGCCTTGTATATTTTTGCTATGAAGACATTGGGATTACTTTTATTTATCATGGGTGTATCCAATGCATCTGTCACTCTCTCACTCTTAACAAATATTAAGCACATGTGTAACAGTCTTACTTTGTTACTTGTTCATTTTGCCCATTCTCCATCTGTTGCAACTGTCTTCATTATCCCTCCATTTGCTTTCTCTGCTCCTTTGATCATAATAACTGGCAATCCTCAAATGATTTCTTTTATTTCACTGCAAAGCCAAGACAAATTCTGCTTTTGTATGATCTGTTGATCAGATTTATGGTGAAGGAGTACCATTTCTGCATTTTGTTAAAAACGTGTAATAAAAGTTAATTAAAAGCAAACGGATAATGCCAGTTAACTTATGTATACCCTGGACTATCATGCTATACAATGGACACATTTTTAGAAATTTTTATTATGACATTTTGTTTTTGGGATACTACTGAAACATGCAATGAAATGGAGGTTATGAAGCTGAGTTTTCAGCAGTGAAACAGAGATTATTCACTGTAATACCAACCCTTGCACCTGACATCAATTTCTTTTGTTTTAAACATAGTTCCAATCTTTTCCTTAGTGAACAGCAACTTGTGTTGAATGTTTAGTGTAAATGCTTTAAAATGCATTCCTTGAATGTCAGACATTTGGATAAAAGAATAATATACTAATTGTTTATTGCAGCTGATGGTCTGGTAGACAATAGGTGCACGACTTGGTCTCACAGCACTTGATTGTGAAGGATACTTGTCTTTGTAATTTGGGCTAGTGTTCCTGTTCTGTTCTACTTTGCAGAATATCTGTACTGAGGTGTATGTAAATCTTAAATGTTGCAGAATGAGCTCATTAAAAGAAATCATTGAATTAAATGCAAAATGATGATATGAGCCAGCCTTACAAGCATTCCATGAAATTATGGATTTGGAAATGCTAAGTAAATCTTAAGTGTGGGAGTATAAGCCATGGGTATTTTGTGCTATAGATGTCAGACAAGAAAAGAGAAAGCTATGAATCTGTTTTCATTAGCTATGTGTGCTTAGCACCACATATATTTTCACATACTAAATACATTCCACATTCTGTGCCTGCTAGACAGGCAATGTAAGTATCTGCATTCCTCTAATAGCAGTTACTTGAAGGGTGCAGACATCATCAGAATTACAGTATTGTAACTCTTATTATTATGGGCACTGAAAATGTTTTGATTATTGCTGGAGAACTTGGTATGTTCAACATACATGGTACAAATTGTCTTGATCCTGCATTTAAATTAAGCTTCATCTAAAAAGAAGCTGATTGCTATTTTTGTATCTCATTTCTCAGCAGATTTTGTTATGAATTCTAGTGTCAGTGACATGTTAAAGAGCACTTTTTCCTCTCTCAGACTACTGGTTTTACTGTTGAGAAGATGCATTTTCCCTTTTGGGTCTGCTTTAGCATTTGCTAGATTCAAAATAATTAAGAGAGATATTTAGTCCTGTGGCTTGGAGCTGAACCTGATTTCCCTAGTGTTCCTTACATTCAGGGAAACACATCTGCTGCATGCTAATCACTCTAGGCATACAGAGGGGGCTTATGTAACTGAAGCTGAGACTGTTATGAAAAAGGCAGTTTACGGAATGCGTTATCAAGATGCACCTGCTTTCAGTGTAGACAGAATGGCAGAAATACATTCATGAAATCTAATCGGCCTACTGACTGTAATATAGATGTATCACAAACTGATGAAGCTCACAGTTCTGTACATATATTGCTGTTCACTGGATCCAAATTGCTTTACAGAACTCTCTAACCAAAACATGACATATTAAATTTAACTAATAAATTGATCTAGCAGTAATGAAGTGTTAATTTTAAATTACTGTATTACCCTTTTATGAAAGTAGGGTAAAACTGCACCAGGCTGTCCTTTGGTTTAAGAGGCAGAAATTAGATTTCCTATTTAGATATGAGGGGCATGAAATGGGTTTGCTTGCTTACAATAAGATCAGTCAGAGGGCATCACCAGTTGTGGTTTTACTGAGGCTCAGTTACATTATGTAGAACCGTACTGCATCATTTTTACCAGTAGCAGATTGTTACATATTGCAGAATGCAGTTGTATTGTTGTAAAAGTAGGACATAAGTTGCATATTACAGAAGGGACTTGTGTGACAGTATATGGAAGCAACACAACTGCATACTCCAGAGTTCTGTTGTGTCATGGTAACAGGTGGCCAGAGAATTGTATGCTACAGAGCTCGGCTGTGTCATGGTAACAGGTGACCAGAGAATTGTATAGTGGATAATTGTGCTTTCCCATGGTAAGAGGGACAACTGACCAGATCAATAGATTACTACAAAAATGTGATCAGGGTCAGACTTAAATGACACCCTAAGCAAAGAGACAGCTGACCAGATCAATAGATTACTACAAAAATGTGATCAGGGTCAGACTTAAATGACACCCTAAGCAAAGAGTTTTATGCCCCCTGCCCCACCTCTACCTGCTACTCACCGCTAGCACACAACCCCATAGTGCACCAAGTACTCACATCCAATTTAC
The DNA here is from genome assembly GCF_019279795.1 of Protopterus annectens. NCBI lineage: Eukaryota > Metazoa > Chordata > Ceratodontiformes > Protopteridae > Protopterus > Protopterus annectens. Next base: position 756,398,333 of record NC_056746.1, read on the forward strand.
TTTTTCTACCTTCTCTCACATTTTTCTTACTCTTCAGCTTTTTCTAGGATCCTTTCATCTCACCGCAACAGGTCAAGACTGTGGAGAAAAGAACTGAATTAAGCCAGGAGTCTGAGGGCCACTATGTCCACAGGAGCCATAGAGGTTTTAAAAGACTTGAGGTGCATTTTAGATTTTTAACAACCTTTTCATCAAATGACGGTCTGAGCAAAATGCATGACTAGGGAAAGAAATTCAGTCTTATTCTTCAATTTTGTTTTTTCCTTCATGCTTTGAATATACCCTAATTGGGCAAGACTGTGCTGTGATACCTGTGGGTAAATAATCAAATTTATTTGGGCCTTCAGAAATCACAGGGTTATAGATGCCTTGAGCTATATTTTAGAGCTTTTTTCTACCTTTTTGGTCCAGTGATGGCCTGAAAAAAAGCTGGTAAGGATATAAATGTAGTCTTAGTATTTTCCAAGGAAGAAATAAGTTGTGTTTGACTAAATAGTAAATCACAATAAACTGATACAACAACTATTTTGTGATGATATGTGCATTATAGCTGGGATTAATGTCTGCCTCTCTACCCCCCCCAAAGAAAAAAAAAACAATAGTCATCTTCTTTGTTTCTCTCTGGTGCTAAATTGGGATGACAGTCAAGGAACAAAATTCTATAACCAAGTATTTCTAGTGGATGCTGACAATCATACTTACACCATGTCTCCTGACCCCTGCCTCTAATTATATACACACCATTTCTCCTGACCCCTACCTGTAATCATGCTTACAGCATGTCTTCTGACTACTACCCCTAATCATATTTACACCATGTCTCCTGACCACTACCCCAATCATACTTACAGCATGTCTCCTGACCACTACCCCTAATCATATTTACACCATGTCTCCTGACCACTACCCCTAATCATATTTACACCATGTCTCCTGACCACTACCCCAATCATACTTACAGCATGTCTCCTGACCACTGCCCCTAATCATATTTACACCATGTCTCCTGACCACTACCCCTAATTATATTTACACAATGTCTCTGATCCCTATCCCTAATGATATTTACCCCATATCTCCTGACCCTTACCCATACATGAAGAATAGTGGTGATTCACCTATTAGATACTATCTAACCACTACTAGTGTTGGTGTTATAGCTTCACAAAGCTAGGAATCAATGTCCCTTTCTTCTTCTTTCACCAAGAGTAAAGTATTAACATTAATTCAAAGATGAGAAGGAGGCCTCAGGCCCTTTACTGATCAGCAGTCTCATACCAGGTGTTGCAGGGGTCTGTAACCTTATTTTTTTATCACAATTGCTCATTTATGCAGCACTCAGTCAGTTAAGTGGCTGTAATTGATGAGTATATCACACATGCATGTCTATATTAAAAGTGCCCCTGATAATCCAAGTCTATCACAAGATGTACAAACACACATACATACTGCATGCTTACCTACATGCAAGCTGGAAGAACACTAGTTCACCTATGCTGTATCTTTGTGGTGCTACAGTACACCAGAGTGCAGGGATACATTCTGACAGACAGGGAGGGCATATAGGCAGAAGAAGCCAAAGCAAGTAACTCAATCAGAGCCGTGCATTGTGATATGGCAACTTTACTCAATGCACCACTGTGTCAGTGATCAGTTATTGTCTCCCACACCCTGCTTCTGCCAGACTGCCAAAGAAATAAGGATATCCACCAATCATGTGCAATACTGACACTTAGGATGAAAAGTGACTGAAATTACAGCCAACTTGTTTCTCTTAATTACACTGCCAGCCCTCACACACACACACACACACACACACACACACACACACACACACACACACACACACACACACACACACACACAAATATACACATGCATAAGACATAGCAATACTAGTTTTACACTCTGATTTAAACAAATATAACATTGTGTGACTGCCATGCTAGATCAGTGACTGTTGCTTAATAATGATAAACCCACAGCTGGGGAATTTCTTTTGTACCATCAGATGTCCGATACAATTACAGCCATGTTACTGACTGAGTACTGTATAGATGAGCAATTGTGATAAAAAATAACAAGGTTACAGACCCCTGCAACACTTGGGATGAAACTGCTGATCAGTAAAGAGCCTGTGGCCTGCTTCTCATCTTGGAATTCAGCATAAAAGGCAACACCTATTCCTTCGCTCACACGTAATGAAAATAAAAAAAACTCACCCTGGGGCCATCAGGAAAGCAGGCCTAAGCCCACAAAGTCCACTAAGTCTGCTTTCAAAAAGAGAAATGGTTTGCCATTGCTAGGCATACAGACTCCACACTAGACAGAAAGGTTCTGTAAGGTTCTGTAAGCAGACAAATATGACTATGACCTAGTAGTGGCCCATGTGAGAGTGAATGACCTGAGGCACTCCACCCAAATGGACATACTGAGAGACATGATGGAACTTCATCTATTAAACATTAAAGGCAGTCTTGACAAGTATGTTACCTTCAACAAGAATGATGCCTAGATACAAAGACAAGATGACTGGATTTAACAGTTGGCAAAGTAGTTGCTGTCATTCTAAGGGTATCCAGTATGTGTGTCCGTCTGGAATGATATGATAGATAAGACTTTCTGTTTGATGAAGGATTGCTTACATCTGTTATAACATGGCTTCCATATACTGGCTAGATTCTTTGCTGTCCCCATAGTGCCTTTTCAGGCCATCCCCCAAATGGACATACCCACATAAAAAACACAAACTCAAACTTGGACAATTTCAAGGTGGTGCTTCTCAGTGCTAGAAATCTAAATAGAAAGATAACAGAAAATTAGACCCTCTTGCAACCTGAATGCATTCATATTTGTATAGCTGCTGTGACATGGTTTCAATGCAATGATAGGTCTCTCTCTGCACCAGGGTTTAGCACCTATCATGCATTTAGATCCTTGCAAAACTGCGGGGAGTATCTAGATTTGTTAGAAAACTACTGGAGTGGTATCCTTCAAGGCCCCCGAGCCAGTGGAAACCACAACCCACGCTGCTGAAACCCTTACAAATGCCTTCTAAGAGCACCTCCAGGAATGTATGGATCAAGCAATCCCTAATAAAATCAAGACACTTTCCACCAAAGGCAGGCGCCCAGTCTGGTGGACCCCAGCCATAAACAAACTCTACAACAAGAGGAGAAAGCTACTACATGACAGAGCAAAATCCCTAAAAGGGAAGGCATTTCTGATCAATACTAGCAAAAAACTACGATCACTCATAAAATCATCCAAGGCCAACTTTGAGAGAAAAATCGCTAATGACACAAAAGACAATCATAAAGCCTTCTTTAGCTATGTTAGAAACCTGGGTGGAAACTCCCAGATATGCTCAGAATTAGTCCAAAATGATAAAAAAGTCACGGAACCCACAGACATTGCCAACATTCTGGCAGACAGGTTCAGTGCAAATTTCTCCCCCCCCCCAAAAGGAGAAATATCTATCCCACCAGAGTCTAGCCTCCCAAACATCTCAGATGCCCAGGTGAGAGCTGCTCTCTGTAAAGCAAAAACACAGCATCAATGGGACCGGACGGTGTCCCCGGCTGTGTGCTACGAACTCAATGAGGAACTAAACCCACACATAAGGCTGCTGTTTAATCTTAGCCTTACTACAGGATATGTACCCAAAGAATGGCGTGACGGCAACTGTGGTCCCACTCCACAAAGGCGGTGCTTCTACGGACCCTGAAATTACTGCCCCATAAGCTTGACGAGCCTTGTCTGCAAAGCTATGGAGAGGATCATAATGGAACTCATAAATAAAGACAATGGGGACCTACAGACACTGGATCCTACCCAATTTGGCTTTGTCAAGGGCAGATCCTGCCTCTTGAACTTGGTCGACTTTTTCGAAACAGTCACTAAGGCCATTGATGAGGGTAAGGCAGTTCACACAGCCTACCTTGACCTAGCAAAGCGCTCGACACAATACCCCACTCGGGCATCATAGAAAAGCTCACCAGCTTAGATGTAAACCCATATGTCACAAGATGGGTTGCAAACTGGCTCAAGGACAGAACACACAGGGTTAGAGTTGCTGGTGCCATGTCAGACTCTAAGCCGGTCACGAGCGGTGTCCCACAGGGCTCAGTCCTGGGTCCCCTCTTGTTTGGCATTTATTTTTCTGAAGTGCAGGCAAACATAGGGGGATTGTGGCTGACAAAATTTGCAGATGACTGCAAACTGGGCACCATAATTGACACTCCATCAGACACAGACATCCTCCAGAGAGGTCTCATAGAAATGGATAACTGGTGCCAGAGCCATGGCCTTAAGCTAAATGCCAAAAAATGTATAGTCATACCCTTTGGGAAAAGCAAGGTAACCCCTAATTACCACACAGGTGGTAATCCATTAAACACGGAAGAAGTTATCAGGGACCTGGGGACCCAAGTTGACAGTAACCTCTTTTGACACTCACATTGCCAAAGTGGTAAGGAAGACCTTCTACATTGCCCACCTGATCATGAAGGGATTCACATCCAGATCAGGAGAGGTCATTGTACCCCTGTACTCTTCACTTATCAGACCAATGATTGAGTACAACGCCCATTCGAATGTACCTTACCCGACACCTGCAGCAGTTGGAAAGACCCCAAAAGTTCCTCACCAAAAGGATAAAGGGGCTCAAACATATATCATACGATGCCCGACTGAAGAAACTCCAGCTCTATTCAGTCGCATACCGTCTGCTCAGAGGTGATCTGTGCCTGACATACAAGGCCATGTCCAACCCGGACTTAATGGACATGCTCCACCTCAAAAAATCCAAATCCACCAGAGCCACGAGAGCAAGAGACTTAAACCTCAACACGGATATAAATAGGACATGCTGGAGGGACAGATTCATCACCCAGAGACTCCCTACACTATGGAACAGAATCCCAGTCCATGTGAAGCAGAGCCCCTCACTGACTCTGTTCAAGAGAAATCTTGACGAGTGGATGGGAGATCGTAGGTTTACCCCGGGAATCATCTCTGTATCACTGCTGGACAGAGGCACAGCAAACTAATGGGTATAGTGTTCTCATCCTAAGGGGTGGTGAAAGCCACACACACTCTGGCTAGGCTTATAAATGCCCTAGGGCAGATAGCCTAGTATGAACCTATGAACCTATGAACCTATGAACCTATGAAATTTTCACATCCCTAACTTGGACCTTGTGTAGATCCAAATCACCCTTTATAAAATCCAACTATAACTTTATTGCTAGCTGCAGATCCCCATTAATGTCACCCAATGATCACAGAAATTACCTCAACACCATTGAGGCATTAAATATTAAACCAAATACCTTCTTACTAGAGGACCTCTATTACCCAAGCATTGATTGGGACTTCCTAGACTTCAGTAATATCAATGAACAACTCACTATAAGCTCTAATATACTTGATCTGGTCTTTACCAACCAAACCCCCACCTGCACCCTACCCTGCATCTCCTTATCCCTCGTGATGTCTGACCACAAATCAGTCATCTTTTCTATCAGCCCTTGAGGTCTTAGTGGAGGAGTACAAGAGAAGACAAGACTTCAAAAAAGATGAAAAAATATGAGGAGTGCTAAGACAACCATGTTACCTATAGGAGGACAAAGGGAGGAATTATAGGCCTATCTCTTTCATTAATTTAGCTGTCAAGATTTTGGCAAACATTAGCAGGAAGACTGGATGAAGTATTTCCAAAAATAATAGACGCAAGACAAAATGGTTTTATGAAGGGAAGAAAGGCAGAAAAACCTGGATAAATCTACTAATTTATGCTCAGTAAGGAACAGAAGCACGAAGAGAGAGGTGTGATTGTCTCTCTGACCTGCAGAAGGCCTTTGTTATGGTGAGGTGGGAATTCCTATGGAAAGCATTGCAGCAAAGGTAGGTTGGGGAAAAGTTTATACATTGGATTCAGGACATATAGTATACCAAGACACAGAAACTGAAATACTCATAAATGGAGCAGCATCTGAGGAGACAAGGGTACAGAGGGCATTAGACAGGGATATCCCTTAGCCCCTGGCCTTTTCATGCTTGTGATCGAGGAACTGTCAATGCAAGTCAGACACAATTTAGCAATACTTAAATTTATTTATTTATTTGTCTTTGTTTACTGGGAAAGTCCACTGGGTAATACCCATTTTTAGTGGAGGCCTGGAGATCCCTAGTGATATCTGCATTGCTTACTGTACTTATTTCCTTGTTCACTTGAAAGAAAGTTACTGTTTGTTGTTTTTGCATTTAAGTTACCTGTAACACATTGCATTTAAGTTACCTGGCACTTGCTCACTAAAGCAATTATATAAGTCAGCTCTAAAAAATTAAAAGCACTACACCCTCACAAACTCCCCTTGAGTACCTTGTTCCCCATTGGCCCTTTTTTCAATTATAAAGGAATTCCCAATACTATTCTAGCATGTCCAAAGGTCAGTTGTCAATCTCCTCTCCGGTCCAGCTGGTGAATCTGGGAATCTTGAGGCAATGTTACAACTGCCTCATGTACACAGACAACCCTCTCCTCCTCCCAACAAATTCCAACACATGTGAGAGATGCAACCATATAGCCAAACTGGAAGCTAAGCTCTCTCAACTCAGTACTGGCGTAACCAGTCAGGAGGAGAAGGAAACCACACTCACTACAATTCCAGTCTTGCATAGACCTACCACGACAACAAACCAAACACATAAACACACAAAAACATACTTGGAGGCTCTAAATAAAAATCTGCCTAAGCAGCAGAGACCTCCAAAGCAGACACCCAAGCAACCGCTACCCCAAAACAAAACACGTGCAACACATAGCTCACAAAGCCAGTGTGCTGAACAGTCACAGCCCTTAAGGCTAAACAACACACCTGATACACTTGTAATAGGTGACTCGATCGTCAGGCACACTGACGTCCCGCTCACCAGGCTGAACAAGGAGAAGGTCACGGTGAGCTGCCTGTCGGGCGCTAGGATCCGTCAGATAACACAAGCACTCAGGTCACTCCAAGGCAAGTACAAATATGACTCAGTCATTGTCCATGCTGGTGTGAATGACCTGAGACGTACCTCCCTGGACTACATGAAAAGAGACATAGAGGAGCTCTCTGAGCATTTAGCACAGGCCGGTATGACCCTGACCTTAAGTAGCATCTTACCCTCACCAAGAATGATGCCACAATATGAAGACAAGATGATCAATTTCAACAATTAGCTTAAGTGTTGGTGTCATTCAAAGGGGATCCAATGCCTGTCAGCCTGGGATGACATGCTCGACAAGCCACGATGCTTCGCTAGGGATGGCTTGCACCTGTCACCCCTGGGCTTTCGGATATTGGCAAAGGCTCTTGCTACCCCATAGTGCCTTTTTAGGCAAGGCTCAAAAGACAAACCCACCTCCATAGGTATCACAAGGGATAAGAAACTAAGAGTAATGCTACTCAATGCCAGAAGTCTACACCTCAAGATGCACACACTCAAAACTCTCCTTAGCATGGAGAACATCGATATCTGTGCAGTAACAGAAACCTGGTTCAAGGCTCCCGAGAGCACCCCAGCACTACCAGGTTATACCTCATACCATGCTTTTTGGCCCCAAAACTTGGACCGAACCACAAAAGGAGGGGGGGTATCAATATTCGTCAAAGATACCCACACCTCCAGGTTGGTGGCACAGCACGAAGCATCAGAGACTATCAATGTGCAACTAACTGTGGGTAAAAATGCCTTTCAGTTTATAGCCTGCTACAGACCATCCTCCCAAACACAGGAACCCCACTTGGCCTTCCTGAGAATACTGGAAAATATGAAGGTCTCTCCAAACACCATTATATTGGGCGACTTCAACTACCCAAACATAGACTGGGAGCATTACTCTAGCTCCAACCCCCTAGCCCAATGGTTCCTAGAATTTATAAACTCAAATGCTATGGAACAACTTGTTACCACTCCAACAAGAGGGGAAAACATACTGGACCTGATCATCACCAACATGGGGACACTATGCTCCAGCCCAGAAGTGTATCCCTCACTGGTAAGATCAGATCGTAAACTAATCTCACTGGATATTCACATCCCGACCCCACCCCCTGCCCAGAAAACCACAGTGAAAAACTTCTCTAAAGCAAATTTCACACGCCTCAAAACCGAGGCGAAATCCTTCAAAGCCCCCAGGCCTGTGGAAAATACCATCCCAGACCGCAGAATCCTTTATAAACGCATTCTATGAACACCTTCAGGAATGCATGGATCATGCAATCCCAAATAAAACCAAGACCCAATCCTCCAAAGGCAGACGTCCTGTCTGGTGGACCCCAGCCATAAACAAACTATACAATAGAAGGAGAAAGCTACTACATGATAGAGCAAAATCCCAAAAAGGGAAGGCATCTCTGATCAGTATTAGCAAAAAACTACGGGCACTCATAAAATCGTCTAAGGCCAGCTTCGAGAGAAAAATTGCACAGGACACTAAGGATAATCACAAGGCTTTCTTTAGTTATGTTAGGAACCTGGGTGGGAATTCCCAGATATGCTCAAAATTAGTCCAAAATGACAAAAAATACACTGAGCCCACAGACATTGCCAACATCCTAGCTGACAGGTTCAGTGCAAACGTCTCCCCCCACCAAAAGGGCAAATATCTATCCCAACAGAGTGCTGCCCCCCCCTGACATCTCAGATGCTCAGGTAAGAGCCGCCCTCTCCAAAGCAAAAAACACAGCATCAATGGGACCAGATGGTGTCTCGGGCTGCATCCTACATGAACTCCAAGAAGAGCTAAACCCAAACATAAAACTACTGTTCAATCTTAGCCTTACTACAGGATATGTACCCAAAGAGTGGCGTACAGCAACAGTGGTCCCTCTCCATAAAGGTGGTGCCTCAGCAGATCCTGGAAACTATCGCCCCATAAGCCTGACTAGCTTGGTCTGCAAAGCTATGGAAAGGATCATCATGGACCTCATAAATAAAGATATTGGGGACCTACAGACACCGGATCCTACCCAGTTTGGCTTTGTTAAGGGCAGATCCTGCCTCTTAAACCTGGTCAATTTCTTTGAAACAGTCACCAAGGCCATTGACGAGGGGAAGGTGGTCCACACAGCCTACCTGGACCTCGCAAAAGCCTTCGATACAATACCCCACTCGGGCATTATAGATAAGCTCACCAGCTTAAATATAAACCCCTATGTCACTAGATGGGTTGCAAACTGGCTCAAGGACAGAACCCACATGGTTAGAATTGCTGGAGCCATGTCAGACTCCAAACCAAGTGGCATCCCACAAGGCTCAGTCCTGGGACCTCTCTTGTTCGTTATATATTTCTCGGAGGTACAGGCCAACACGGAAGGACTGTGGCTGACCAAGTTCGCAGATGACTGCAAACTGGGCACCATAATCAACTCTCCAGCCAACACAAGCATCCTCCAAAAGGGCCTCATAGAAACAGACAACTGGTGCCAGAGCCATGGCCTCAAGCTAAACGCCAAAAAGTGTATAGTCTTCCCTTTGGCAAAACAAAGTGCCCACAAATTACCACATAGGTGGTAATCCATTAAGTACAGAAGAAGTAATTAGGGACCTGGGGACCCAAGTTGATAGCAATCTCTCATTTGACAACCACGTGGCCAAAGTGGTTGGGAAAAACATTTTATATAGCCCACCTAATCATGAAGGGATTCACATCTAGATCAGGGGAGGTCATTGTACCTCTTTACTCATCCCTCATCAGGCCCATAATTGAGTACAATGCCCCTTTTGGGATGTACCTTACCAGACACCTGCAGCAACTGGAAAGACCCCAAAAGTACCTCACCAAGAGGATCAAAGGGCTCAAACAGATGCCATATGCTGCCCGGTTAAAGAAACTCCAGCTCTACTCAGTGGCATACCGCCTGCTCAGAGGCGATCTGTGCCTGACGTATAAAGCCATGTCCAACCCGGAATTAATGGACATGCTGCACCTCAGAAAATCCAAATCCCATCGAGCTACGCTCAGAGACTTGAACCTCAGCACTGAAATAAATAGGACATGCTGGAGGGACAGATTCATAACCCAGAGGCTCCCTTCACTCTGGAATAAAATCCCAGTCCAGGTTAGGCAGAGTCCCACATTGACTCTCTTCAAGAGGAATCTTGATTAGTGGATGGGAGATCGTAGGTTTACCCCGGCTATCACTTTTGTGTCACTGTTAGACAGAGGCACAGTATACTAACCTCAAAAAAGGCATAGCAAAATTAATTTAAAATGGGTGGCGAAAGCCAAACACACTCTGGCTAGGCTTATAAATGCCCTAGGGCAGATAGCCTAGTATGAACCTATGAACCTATGAACCTATTTGTTTACATTGCATTATACTTTGTTCCAGTTAAACATGGAGTAGTTATATTTCTATTTACATTCATACACATACAGTATTTACATTTATACACTCTAAGATTGTACAGTGATATAAATTACAAAAGAGAAAGCATTATACAGGCAGCAGTTATGTATAAAACTGGCTTTGTAATTTCAGTGAGAGGTTCAGACTATTCTGTTTAAGGACAGAATTTGGAGAGTACTGTATGGTCAGCACAAAGTCTTAAGCTGGTGATGAGCATGTGCAGGACCAGAATTGGTTAAGAAGTTTGTTTAAGCAGTGGTTTAAAATTATCGAATTTGTCAGAGAGTTTTTTCTATGGGGATACTATTCCAGAGTTTAGCAATGTATTAAGAGTAGAGCGAGTCTCCTGCAACATTATTTGACTTATTTTTGAATAATAAGAATTTGTTACTAGAGCAGAGGTCCCTTGCTGAACAATAGGGCAGTAATGCGTTTTGTAGTGGAAGGCATTTTTCTGAATGATGAATGAGTTTGTGTGCTGTAGTTAGTTGTGAATATGTTAGGTAGGTGTGCAGTTCAATCTCATTTAAATGCTTTAAGCTCTTGCAATGGTGGGTCCTATGAGGGAGATTTGTGGCAAATTTAGCTATTTTATAGTAGCAGGACACAAGTTTCTTTCTTTGAGTATTGTTTATGCTTGTTAGGATAGGAGCAATAAGTTGGCAATAAGAAGGTGGTGGCTGCAGTTTTTCTTGCAGTATCTTTGATGAATCTATTGATCCTAAAAAGGGATCCTAGTTTCTGGTGTGTAGATTTAAATAAATGGAGAAGATAAAATCTCAGTTTGTATTATATTCAGTTGAGTCCATGTTATTGCCAGGGGATGTGGCTGCAGCAATGGGAACTATATATAATTATTGAGTCATTTATTGAAAGTAAGGTAAAATAAAAAACCACAGTCAAGGATAATCAAATGAAAAAAATAGCGTACACTCCTTTATTGTCCCTGATTATCCTTGACTGTGTTTTTTTATTTTACGTTAGTTCTTGGTTCATTCATTGGTGGTTTCATTTATTGAAAGATTCAGGGGATATTTTGGGCAAAATTAATGTGATTTAATGCAAGATGATGTTATATTCATTAACAATAGATACTGAAAGCTTATTTACTGTCATACCACAAACTGAGGACATGAATGGATTTGTGACCTATTTGTAGAATTAAATGAACTGACTATAAGTGGTATTAATATTATTAGTCAATTTATGGATATTGTACTACATAATAATATTATTTTCTTTGAAAGTGAGTATTTCAAGCAAATCAGTGTTGTGGCAATAAATGCAGCATACACCCCTATTTTCTCAAATATACTTCTTTGTTGGCGGGAACGGCAATTTATTTCCAACAGTGTGCATAAAATTGTTGAATATCTTATTTAAGATTTTTGGCTGATATATTTTTGATGTGGATTGGGAGTGAGCATCAATTGAATAGTTTATTTTTTTACATTCGCAACACTACCTACTTTCTATTATTCACTTCCATTGCACCTAGGGAAGATGTGAACTATGTAGATATTTATTTATATAAAGGTGAGCAAGAAATAAGTTTTAAATCAAAATTAAATCAGAAGCCTACATCTAGTAATGGCTACTTACATTATGATAGTTGGCATTCTTTGAGACGTACACAAAAATAGAACATAGTTAAAAGCCAGATGGTTGGGATATCCAGGATTATTACAGATGATAATGACTTTGTTAAGGAAATGGGAGTTATAAAAATATGTTTAGAGAAAGAAGTTGCCCTGAACAGCTGTTCCATTATATGGCTAAAGAAGTGTTCGATTTAAGATAGGCATAGTTTCCCCCAATTTTACATGCAGAAAATATTACGGGAAATGGTATATTATGTACACCTCCCATCAAGGGTACAAAACAAATGAATGAGAAAGCCATTATTAAATTGATTAGCTTAATTAGACTGGTTAGTCTGGAAGTCAAGCTAGGCACAGTTATAACAGTCTCAAATGACTAAGCTATCATCCAGGAAAGTTTATTCCAAATAAATAACTGGTGTGAAAATCATGGACTGAAACTAAATGCCAAAAAATGCATTATAGTGCCCATTGGGAAGTCATCTACCTGAGCGAACTAGCACATTGGCTCATTTGTTTTGGATTTGGAAACTTATGTGTACAGTGACGCAACCTCTGACCAACATGTGTCTATTGTTGTAAATAATTCCTTCTGTATTGCACAGCTTATAAACAAAGGAATTATGTCAAGATCTAGGGATGTCATTGTCTTCCTTTACTCTGCCCACACTAGGCCAACCATTGACTATAATGCCCCTGTGGCATGTATCTGTCCAGACACATGCATCAATTGAAATGCCCTCAGAGATAGACGATACAAGGCCTAAACAATATGCCCTCGATGCACCAACTGAAATCCTTGCTAAATGAAGAGTTATGCTTAACAAGCATTTAAAAATTTCAAGCTTCCAAAATATGAATATATTGTTGAAGTCTTTACCTTATGAACATGTTTTGTGTTTTTGATGTGTTGCTGTGAATGGTTAAATGTTTTAATACAATATATATTACTAATTATGACATGTATTTCTATCGCATAACTTTACATTTTAACATCATGTCACGTGATATTTTTATGTTATTTAAACAATTTTTGATTGGTGAAATCAGAGGTTCTGCTAAAGTTCTATTAATGAATGAAAGGTGGTTGCTCCTTTGTATTTTGTGGAATATTGTATGGCTAATTGTTTATACTTATACACTTTGCAATCATTTTTTAGTTTAATTTAATACTTATTGATATTACTGTTAGAGTAGCATATGTAAAAATATTTAAATATCAATAACTACTGCATGAAGTGAACTTGTTGTCAAGAACTGGACCAATTGAAAGAAGATATCTTCCTTCAAAATGGTATCACTTCACCTATGGTTTCAGTTGAGTTGTGTATGTCAAATCCTACAAAGAGTTTCATATGAGGCAATCTTAGTTGTACACAGACATACATACACACATGCAGATATTTCAAGCATGGGCATTAATGCCCTTTTAGCCTGCCAATATACCAAAACACTTGTTCCCATAGTAAGTGTCCAGACTGTTCTGAAAAATATCTAAACTAGTACTTGCTTTAACCTGGCCATCTCCTACTTTCCTATACTACAGCAAAAAAATGGAACTCACTTCCTTCCCTTCTAAGAGTCACTACAAACTATGAACACTTCAAATCTCTTCTCCGTTCTCATCTCTCCCAAAATCGGAAATGTAATCGTATACTTCCTACCTAGATCTCAATATATCCTAGTTCCACCCCCCCCCGGTTCCCCTTTCCTTCAAGTGCTCTCATCCCACTGCCCACTTGTATGCTTACTCTCACTTTGAAATCTTTTGCCTTTTACATAAGGTGTTCTTCTGTACTCAATCACAAAATGAACATTAGTTTATCTGTCCTCTTTCTATCCTCTTCTGGACACCTCTTCTCCTTTCATTTATTTGCTTCTCCTTCACTTCTCCCATGCTTCTCTGCTCTTGCATTCAAACTCTATCCATAATTTCCTTTTTTCTTTCTTACTCTACTAACATTACAGTTGCATTAATATATCATTTTCTTATGTATACTGCCCAATGTACTTCATTCTTTTTGGAGATTGTTAAAGTACTATGCTATTAGAACAGAGTGTTTTTGTGTGTAATGTTTTAGTTTAGAGCTTTTCTGCTGTGTTTTTGTGTATATGTAATGTAATGTATGTAATGTATTATCATGGAGGGGCCCAGTGGACTTCCCCGGTTATCAAACTGGAAATAAAATAAAATAAATAAATGTAATTTGGTAGTCTGTTCCTTACATCAGCTTCTCTCTCAAGGAACCAATTAGTACACTTTTCATTCCTATAGAATCTTCTACATAGGTTGTCCAATGATTCTCTAGTACTTTTTGATAACCCCAAACATTCCCAGAGATAGTTGGCTCTAAATGCTCTATATACCAAAATAAGTTCTCCTTTTAGATATCTGTAGGGAACACTGTACAAGTTAACATATTTTTGTCTTTTATAATAACTTATATTTTCACATCCATAGATGCTCTTGTTATATTTCTGCTGTACTCTTTCTAGTTTACTCATGCTTGTTTTCTTATAGGGTTTCCATATTGTTGTTCTATACTCAAGTTTGGGTCTAATGTAACTAACAAACAATGACATCATAATTTCTGAATCCCTACATTTTCTAAATCTTTTTATACAACCTATTGTTCTATAATTATCATTAACCAATTGAATGATATGATTAAAAAACTCAAAGCTGGATCTACCCATATACCCAGGTCCTTAAATGAATCTACAGTTTCAATCACTGTGTGCTGTATTAAATATTCATTTCTCAATTTATGTCTCCCAAATCTCATATGCTTAGGTTTTTATGTATTTATCAGCATATTATTCTCCTGTGCCCAAATGGTCAAATTATTTAAGTTATTTTGCAGACATGCCTTTTCTACAACACATGTAATCAGTTTACCCAAAATCAGGTCATCTGCATATAGACTGCAGAACATCTCAGATGAAAAAGTTAGGTCTGAACGATACTATCTAAGCAAGTAAGGGCCTAGGTCAGAGCCCTGTGGGACTTGCTGACTCTAACCAAAGTTTCACCTGTCCAATTGCTGTATGATATTTGCTACGTCCGGTTAATAAGCCATGCACAGCTATCCATCTTATCAAGACTACATTGAAAGACAGTTGTTTGAATTTGTTAATCAGTGCTTTGTGTATGACCCTGTCAAATGCTGAAGTTAAATCTATATAAAGTATATCACAGCACACTTTTTCATTCATAGCTGTTATTATATTGTTATAGAACATCATGTTACAAGTGGTAATAGATCTATTTTCAGCATATGCATGCTGATATATGGTTTCAAGTCCCAACCTATCCAATTCGGACAATAACTTGTCCGATATTACTTTCATCTTTATTTTATCACAACATGAAAGTGTATTTAAGGGTTTATATTACTCTGGGTTTGGGCTACTCCCCTTCCAATAAAGACAGGTTTAATAAGTTTTTTTTTTTTTTGGAACAGCGATTTTTTTTCCTAGGAAAAAAAATCGCTGTTCTAACAGTTCAAAATTGTAAGCTTTTACTTACATAGGGTCGATTAGTCGCTGTTCATTTTTTTAAGCATTTGGTGATCGAATATAAACTCTAGTCCCCCACCTAGTTGTCTTTTACCAAATAATGTAAAACAAAACCAGACAACATGAAACCAAAATAATTGGGGGGCTACATCCCCCACAACCCCCAATGACTGCCCCCCTTAGTATATATATATATATATATACTAACTCCAGGATCGCACTACAGTAGGGGAAAAGGACATATACCTTTGACTTGCCTTATTGTACTACTTGTCAGTGAAATGAGTTTTAGGTGAAATGAACTTTAGGTGATTTGGTCTCAATGAAATGAGTTTGGGTGAAATGGGTTTTAGGTGAAGTGACACATACCCGTATATATATATATATATATATATATATATATATATATATATATATATATATATACCCATAGGTTTACTTTTGAAATTCTAAAACTGCATTGGTCGACCTGTCAGAATATAGACCTGAAATGCTGAATTCAAAATTTCGAAACAGCAACCAAGGCAAAAATGAATACATCTACATCTGCAGTTCGATGTATTCGACATAGCAGGAGGTGATGTCAGTCACCCATGCTATGCGCATTAATGTACCATTACACTATACAGTCAATGTTACATTAATTGTACTATTTTGCAGGGTGACTATGCACCCCTCCACCCCCCTGTGCCCCCACACCCCCTGCAAATTAAATATACCAACTCTGAGATTGCACTACAGTGAGGAATGGTCTAACTGCCTATTCCTCACTGAACTGTGATCTCCCTGCACAATGCCGAACTCAAATACTCGAACTACACTACCCATTCACTGTAGTGTAGTGAATGTATTTTTGTTTGGCATTCTGCCCACTTGAAAATTGTCTTTCGACCACATGCTAGTTGACCAAAGTGGTTTCAGAATTCTAATAGTAATAACACTCCTCTTTAGATTATGGTAGTTAGATCATGTACTAACTTATTAACCTCACATAAAGGTGGCAAATTACTTGACCTAACCAAATAGAGAGCTAAAGCCATTGTCTACCCTCTGTCTAAAATACTTGAAATGTGTTCACATACATTTGATCAGCTACATAACACATGAATTTAGACCAGGACATAGCACAGAAACAGCATTCCTAAGTTTCACTTGACAGACAAAAGTGTGGCTAAATGACTGCATTCCTATTTTAAGACTTGTTTAAAGCATTTAGGTTCATAGGTTCATAGGTTCATACTAGGCTATCTGCCCTAGGGCATTTATAAGCCTAGCCAGAGTGTGCTTGGCTTTCGCCACCCATTTTAAATTAATTTTGCTATGCCCTTTTTCGAGGTTAGTATACTGTGCCTCTGTCTAACAGTGACACAGAAGTGATACCCGGGGTAAACCTACGATCCCCCATCCACTCATCAAGATTCCTCTTGAAGAGAGTCAATGAGGGACTCTGTCTAACCTGGACTGGGATTTTATTCCGGAGTGAAGGGAGCCTCTGGGTTATGAATCTGTCCCTCCAGCATGTCCTATTTATTTCAGTGCTGAGGTTCAAGTCTTTCAAGCGCGTAGCTCGATGGGATTTGGATTTTCTGAGGTGCAGCATGTCCATTAATTCCGGGTTGGACATGGCTTTATACATCAGGCACAGATCGCCTCTGAGCAGGCGGTATGCCACTGAATAGAGCTGGAGTTTCTTTAACAGGGCTGCATATGGCATCTTTTTGAGCCCTTTGATCCTCTTGGTGAGGTACTTTTGGGGTCTTTCCAGTTGCTGCAGGTGTCTGGTAAGGTACATCCCAAAAGGGGCATTGTACTCAATTATGGGCCTGATGAGGGATGAGTAAAGAGGCATGATGACCTCCCGTGATCTAGATGTGAATCCCTTCATGATTAGGTGGGCTATATAAAATGTTTTTCTAACCACTTTGGCCACGTGGTTGTCAAATGAGAGATTGCTATCAACTTGGGTCCCCAGGTCCCTAATTACTTCTTCCGTACTTAATGGATTACCACCTATGTGGTAATTTGTGGGCACTTTGTTTTTGCCAAAGGGAATGACTATACACTTTTTGGTGTTTAGCTTGAGGCCATGGCTCTGGCACCAGTTGTCTGTTTCTATGAGGCCCTTTTGGAGGATGCTTGTGTCAGATGGAGAGTCGATTATAGCGCCCAGTTTGCAGTCATCTGTGAACTTGGTCAGCCACAGTCCTTACGTGTTTGTCTGTACCTCTGAGAAATATATACCGAACAGGAGAGGTCCCAGGACTGAGCCTTGTGGGACGCCACTTGTAACTGGTTTGGAGTCTGACATGGCTCCAGTAATTCTAACCATGTAGGTTCTGTCCTTGAGCCAGTTTGCAACCCATCTAGTGACATAGGGTTTATATTTAAGCTGGTGGGTTATTGTATCGAAGGCTTTGCGAGGTCCAGGTAGGCTGTGTGGATCACCTTCCCCTCGTCAATAGCCTTGGTGACTGTTTCAAAGAAATCGACTAGGTTTAAGAGGCAGGATCTGCCCTTAACAAAGCCAAACTGGGTAGGATCCAGTGTCTGTAGGTCCCCAATATCTTTTTTTATGAGGTCAATGATGATCCTTTCCATAGCTTTGCAGACCAAGCTAGTCAGGCTTATGGGGCAATAGTTTCCAGGATCCGTTGAGGCACCACCTTTGTGGAGAGGGACCACTGTTGCTGTACGCCACTCTTTGGGTACATATCCTGTGGTTAGGCTGAGATTGAACAGTAGTTTTATGTTTGGGTTTAACTCTTCTTGGAGTTCATGTAGGACGCAGCCCGGACACCGTCTGGTCCCATTGCTGCTGTGCTTTTTGCTTTGGAGAGGGTGGCTCTTACCTGAGCATCTGAGATATCAGGGGGGCAGCACTCTGCTGGGATAGATATTTGCCCTTTTGATGGGGAGGGGGGGAGTTTGCGCTGAACCTGTCAGCTAGGATGTTGGCAATGTCTGTGGGATTGGTGTATTTTTTGTCATTTTGGACTAATTCTGAGCATATCTGGGAATTCCTACCCAGGTTCCTAACATAACTAAAGAAAGCCTTGTGATTATCCTTAGTGTCCTGTGCAATTTTTCTCTCGAAGCTGGCCTTAGACGATTTTATGAGTGCCCATAGTTTTTTGCTAACACTGATCAGAGATGCCTTTCCATTTTTGGGATTTTGCTCTATCATGTACTAGCTTCCTCCTTCTATTGTATAGTTTGTTTATGGCTGGGGTCCACAAGACAGGATGTCTGCCTTTGGAGGATTGGGTCTTGGTTTTATTTGGGATTGCATGATCCATGCATTCCTGAAGGTGTTCATAGAATGCGTTTATAAAGGATTCTGCAGTCTGGGCCTTATTTTCCACAGGCCCAGGGGCTTTGTAGGATTCCACCTCGGTTTTGAGGAGTGTGAAATTTGCTTTAGAGAAGTTTTTCACTGTGGTTTTCTGGACAGGGGTTGGGGTCAGGATGTGAATATCCAGTGAGATTAGTTTATGGTCTGATCTTACCAGAGAGGGATACACTTCTGGTCTGGAGCAAAGAGTCCTCATGTTGGTGATGATCAGGTCCAGTATGTTTTCCCCTCTTGTGTGAGTGGTAACAAGTTGTCCCATAGCATTTGAGTTTATAAATTCTAGGAACCTTTGAGCTAGGGTGTTGGAGCTAGAGTAATCCTCCCAGTCTATGTTTGGGTAGTTTAAGTCACCCAATATAATGACGTTTGGAGAGACCTTCATATTTTCCAGTGTTCACAGGAAGGCCGAGTGGGGTTCCTGGGTTTGGGAAGGTGGTCTGTAGCAGGCTATAAACTGGAAGGCAGTTTTACCCACTGTTAGTTGCACATGGATAGTCTCTGATGCTTCATGCTGGGCCACCAACCTGGAGGTGTGGGTATCTTTGACGAATATTGATACTCCCCCTCCTTTTCTGGTTCGCTCCAAGTTTTTGGGCCGAAAAGCATGGTATGAGGTATAACCTGGTAGTGCTGGGGTGCTCTCGGGAGCCTTGAACCAGGTTTCTGTTACTGCACAGATACCGATGTTCTCCATGCTAAGGAGAGTTTTGAGTGCATGCATCTTGAGGTTTAGACTTCTGGCGTTGAGTAGCATTACTCTTAGTTTCTTATCCCTTGTGATACCTATGGAGGTGGGTTTGTCTTTTGAGCCTTGCCTAAAAAAGGCACTATGGGGGTAGCAAGAGCCTTTGCCAATATCCGAAAGCCCAGGGGTGACAGGTGCAAGCCGTCCCTAGCAAAGCATCGTGGCCTGTCGAGCATGTCATCCCAGGCTGACAGGCATTGGATCCCCTTTGAATGACACCAATACTTAAGCCAGTTGTTGAAATTGATCATCTTGTCTTCATATTGTGGCATCATTCTTGGTGAGGGTAAGATGCTACTCAAGGTCAGGGTCATACCGGCCTGGGCCACATGCTCCGAGAGCTCCTCTATGTCTCTTTTCATGTAGTCCAGGGAGGTACGTCTCAGGTCATTCACACCAGCATGGACAATGACTGAGTCATATCTGTACTTGCCTTGGAGTGACCTGAGTGCTTGTGTTATGTGGCGGATCCTTGCGCCCGACAGGCAGCTCACCGTGACCTTCTCCTTGTTCAACCTGGTGAGCGGGACGTCAGTGTGCCTGACGATAGAGTCACCTATTACAAGTGTATCAGGTGTGTTGTTTAGCCTTAAGGGCTGTGACTGTTTGGCACACTGGCTTTGTGAGCTATGTGTTGCACGTGTTTTGTTTTGGGGTAGCGGTTGCTTGGGTGTCTGCTTTGGAGGTCTCTGCTGCTTAGGCAGATTTTTATTTAGAACATCCGAGTATGTTTTTGTGTGTTTATGTGTTTGGTTTGCTGTCATGGTAGGTCTATGTGAGACTGGAATTGTAGTGAGTGTGGTTTCCTTCTCCTCCTGACAGGTTTCGCCAGTACTGAGTTGAGAGATCTTAGCCTCCAGTTTGGCTATATGGTTGCATCTCCCACATGTGTTGGAATTTGTTGGGAGGAGGAGAAGGTTGTCTGTGTACATGAGGCAGTTGTAACATTGCCTCAAGATTCCCGGATTCACCAGCTGGACTGGAGCGGAGATTGACAACTGACCTTTGGACATGCTAGAATAGTATTGGGAATTCCTTTATAATTGAAAAAAAAGGGCAAATGGGGAATGAGGTACTCAAGGGGAGTTTGTGAGGGTGTAGTGCTTTTAATTTTTTAGTGCTGACTTATATAATTGCTTTAGTGAGCAAGTGCCAGGTAACTTAAATGCAATGTGTTACAGGTAACTTAAATGCAAAAATGACAAACAGTAACTTTCTTACAAGTGAAACAAGGAAATAAGTACAGTAAGCAATGCAGATGTCACTAGGGATCCACAGAAGTGCTGAAAAGCCTCGTTTTAGGTGGAATTAGCATTTCAGGGAAATAACAAGCAAACAAGCATACAAACAAAGTTAAATTCAGCAGGCCGGGATCTAGTCTATGCTACAGCAAACAAGGTGTACCAATTCCAGTAAGAAACAGTTCAAATATGCAGGCACTATAAGCCTTTAACCAGAAATTCCCAGCTCAGAAGGGCAGAGTCCAGCCTCTTCTTCCACAAGAGTGCAGACCACGAACCTTCTTAATGTAAAACAACTGGTCTGAGCCCAAGTGCTTAATCCAAAAGACTTAGAATGATAGCTACACTTTAATCAAGTTACTACCAAGCAGTAATAAATACAATTGAATACTTTAAAGAATGCCTGGATTAGTGCTCTGGTTATACAAACAAAGCTAGATTCAGCAGTCCTGGATCTAGTCTATGCTACAGCAAACAAGGTGTACCAATTTAGTAAGAAACAGTTCAAATATGCAGGCACTATAAGTCTCTAACCAGAAATTCCCAGCTCAGAAGGGCAGAGTCCAGTCTCTCCTCCCACAACAGTGCAGACCACGAACCCTCTTAATGTAAAATAACTGGCCTGAAGCCCAAGTGCTTAAACCAGAATTAATACACTTTTAGAATAAACACTGAGCCCTCAATCAGCAGTTCCCAACTTAGAAGGATGTAAGCTACCTGTCCTGCCACTACAGTGCACAACACAAACCTTCTTAATGTAAAACAGCTGGTCTGAAGCCCAAGTGCTTAAACTAAAAGGCTTAGAGTGAGTTACACCAAACAGTAATAAATACAATTGAGTACTTTTAAGATGACACAAAGGCAAAATAAAGTAGGACGAAACACAAATACAGTAAAAGCAGATACATTTTTTTTTTTTTTTTATTGAGTGAGCAAATGAGATGTGCCCAGGAGGAGTATCCAAGTGCAAATTTACAAGAGGGATGGTCAGTTTCAAAGCCACCAAGATTTAACACCAAGACAAAAACAGGGAGGGTGGGTGGGGACCTACTGAAAAAACAGTCAACTTCCAGCTAGATATTGCTCAATGCAACACAAACAAATTATTGATGCAGTTTCACATCTCATGCTATTAGTTAAAATAAGCAACCTGGGCCTCACAATCAAGACAATAAATGTCTTTAAAATTTAGCTCAGCCAGTGTGAATGCTGGGGTGAGGCTGTGTCAGCTCTATAGCAAGTAACATTGCATGAGGCACAAAGTTCAGTATTAGGACCTTTACTCTTCAATATACTCATAAATAAAATGCATACAGCCTCTCACCTACCAAAACTAACTGACATGCAAAAGGCTCATACTAATTTGTGCTGCCTGTTTAAACAGCGCCAAAAAGACCTGCTGTATTCATTTGTAAAAATCAAAGATTGGCTGGAGCAATCTAAGGTGTTTGTAAATCCAAATAAAACTAAGCTACTGGTATTTTCACTTCCATCACAGCAACCAAATTATACTGATTTAGCAACATTATCAATCAATAAAGCTAGAAATGAGTCAGTGCAAAATTCAAAGCTACTGGGACTAACACTAGTCCATAAAGTAAGTATCCATCACCACATCCAAAGTGCAGTTCAAAAAAAAAAAACTAACCGTAAACTAGGAGTTCTCTATGAAGTAAACTCTCAGAATATCAGAATACAGACATAAAACTATAGCTCAGAGGGAAATACTTCTTAGTCTCCTGTATGCATCATCAATTTTCATTACTATAAAGTCTAATCTCAGCTAGCTAAAATGTAGCAGTCTTATAATAAAATTGCAAAGTATGTAAGTAACCACATTAATCATACAGTCTCTGTGCAACTTCACTCCTTTAACTGTCTACAGCTACCTAATTTGGTAACCTTTGTCAAATTAAGACTGCCCACAAAATCCTCTGTAACCTAGACAGTTACCCTGCCACCAAATTCTTACAACGATACACCACCAGAGAACTGCTATCACTAAACCAACATCTAATACTCACTCAAAAATCTAAAAATCATAATGATGACTGTTTATATGTGTATGTGACATTGGATCACCAGTCAAGTTTTGTAATCCAGAATGTTAGTATAATTTTTACTGTTAGCTTATTCAAGCATATGTTAAGATGAACTTTTCTCCATGGGTCACAACGCAAAAGGGTTTTTTTTCTAATCAGACACTCCCTGTAAACAAAGTCAAACAAATACATAAATAATCCCTTTATTCATATTAAATAGCATGAAGAATGTTTTAGCCACATAACCCCAAGGACATTGTTCAGCCTCAGCCTCCATACCATTTTGTACCAAGTGAGTGGAGAACAGCTACAATTGTTTGCCTACATAAGAGATGACCTTCCGCAGACCCAGGTAATTATAGACCCATAACTCTGACCAGTCTCATGTATAAAGCCATGGAAAGTCTTATAATGAAGCTAATCAATAAGGATATAGAGAAGCTCCAAACAGTGGACCCTTCTCAATTTTGGTTCACCAAGGGCAGGTCATGCTTACTCATACTGGTGGACGTTTTTGAAAAGGTCATTAAAGCAATGGAAGAACATAAAATGGTACATATTGCATACCTCAACCTGGTCTAAGTTTTTCAAACAATCTCTCACTCAGGTATAGTCAAATAAACTAGAAATAGATCCATCTGCCACCTGCTAGATTGCCAGCTGCATCAATGATATGATACAAGAGATCAAAATAAGGATGGAACCTCTACTAAGAGACTCAGTTAAGTCTCCCAGAGTTCAGTGCTAGGACTTCTCCTGTTGTCATCTACTTTCGTGAACTAAAAGGCCATCATACCAAAGGACTCTGGCTGACTGTCTGCAGATGAATGCAAGATAAAGTAGTCATTGAATCCCCAAATGACTTATCCATTGTGCAGGACGGTTTGTCCCAAATAAATAACTAGTGCCAAAATCATGGAATGAAATTATATACCAAAACATGCATTATTCTGTAGTTTGGGAAATCATCTAACCCAGGGAGCTACTAAACTAACAATACACCCTTAATAGTTGAACCAGTCATTCAGGATTTAGAAACTAATGTAGACAGTGACCTAACCTTTAACTAACATGTGACCATTGTAGTAAGAAAGCCCTTCTTTACTGCACAACTTATAACAAAAAGGGATTGTGTCTAGATCTAGGAATATCATTGTCTCCATTTACTCAGCCCACATAAGGCAATTCATTGCGTATACTGCCCCTTTGCATGTATCTGTCCAGACAGAATACCCACAGGGATACCTTACTAAAATATTAAAACGCCTAAACAATATGTCCTCAATGGAGTAACTCAAAGCCCTTATCACTATATCCTGTTTCCTACAGACTGCTAAGAGATTACCTTTGCCTGGCATACAAGGTGTTCTCTGGCTCATTATTGATGGATTTATTGAATATCAGCAAGTCAAAAGGTATAAAAAATACTCAGTCTAGGGATTTTAACTTCTTCTGCTATATCAGCAGAATGGTTTGGGGGTCATGATACTGCTGCTCTGGAACAGACTCCCCACTCAAGTAAAACAAAGCTCATTCCCGTCTATATTCAAGAGTGACTGAGATCTATGGATGGCTAATAGAAAATTTGCCCTAGAACTGTCCCCTGTACTTCTAATGAGCAGAGTAGTACCTAAATATTTTATTCTATACATGGGTCCTCTCAAATTATCTATGACATGATCACAGTTATTTTCACTAGGCGCAAAATCTAATTATTGACAATGGGATGGATATGGTCAGTCTGATACCCTGCAACCAAAGGAGATAGGTTGATTCAACTATCAAAAGGGAAACGGGCTAGGTGTAAATGGTCTGTAAGGACAGCTTGGCAAGTACTTACCTATGACCTTATAACTAACTAACTAACTAAATAACTATTGTAAATCATCACA